>NW_025777505.1:32500-166634 GCF_021130785.1 Homalodisca vitripennis | reverse complement strand
GGCCCTTTCGCCCATTTACTTCTAGAAACCAAGGGAATGCGGAAGGTTAGGCTGCAGTGGGAAGGTGAAATGTAGCCATTACAAACAGACTATAAGATTAAACGTATACTAAAATGTGCCCGCCAGAATTTTAGTGGGGTACATAATTACGATCTCATGTCAGGTGTAATACAGTATTTATTTAAAATGTTATAATCTTTTTAAGTCCAACTTTAAAATATAAATGAGACAGAATGAAAATTAAAGGATTAATCACCTCCAAATGTCACGTAGATTGTTAAACATATGTACGTTGAATTATTAAGTATAACAGAATGTAATCTTGAACAATACTGTGATTGGCATACATAAATGGTAGGATTAGTTGATATCCAATGGTTAAAACCATAAGAAAGTCATATTAAAAATTTGTTATAGAAACTTTTTTTTCAATAGTTATGATTTTATTTATGCTCAAACATGATTTAAGTGTATAAAGATTCTTCATTGCCTAAATAGGTTGCTAAAAAGTTAATTTTAAAATGGCTGACCAATTATGGATTTAAATCGTTTTTTATATTTTTAGAAATTAAATGTTCTTTTATCCAGGGAAAAGATTGCTAATCCGTCTCGAAAAAGTTAGAATGTTTTAAAAATAATAATAATATTTTCTGTTTCCACGTTTACTAAAAGTTAATAAACAGTTAAATATGTAAAATATTTAAAAGTTAAAAATCCGTACTATGTTATAAAAGTAATTATGACTGTAACTTACCACATGTGGAAAGTCTAGAGCAGGTTCTGGCAACAAAAAACTGGCTCTAGATTTTTGGGGGCATTAGCTCATAACAAAGGGGTTTTATTTAAAGTTCAATCGCATAACATTTTGTTTTTCCCAAATATCCATTGTTTTGAAGAAAAATCTGAACCTCGAGAAATTTCTGATAATGAAGAAGGGCAGGATAAGGAAAAACAATCAATTTAAAATGAATATTTCCCATTGTGCAGTAAGCATTCATTATTTTCTATTGCAAGTTATTCTTGTTTGTAATTAACAATGAGTTGTAACCATCGTCTTTTTATTTTACTACTAAAACTTTGAAAGAGACGATATTAGTATAGACTTTTCCCTAACACACACATAAAAAATAAAAAAAGTTTGAAACAGTAAAACAACCAAACTATTGTTTAGGGTATCGCTCACATTAACAACGTTTCCATCCACCTGCTAGTTGTTGGATCCTCAGGGTTACCTACAAACATTTTCATTTCCTTTAGGGAGGGTTTTCTAAAAAAATAAGCGTAGTTAAAAAACAATCATTTAAAATAACACTGAAAAAAAGTGTAAAATACGATGAATGAAAGTAGAAATTTATCCTAAATTTTTAATTTAAACTATTCTAAATACGAATCACGTTCTTCAAGACTATACCAAAATAAGTACAGTTGCGCAGTATGATTAACTATCACTCCTGTTAGAGCTAATAGATATATCACGTGGTTCTAGAGTAAACGATCTGCCAATCAACCAGCTAGGGGATAATTGAATATCAATATGTCAAGATAGTTCATTTACCCTCAGCCAGCAAACTGTCTTAATAAATTTTTGACTATAAGATAACCATAATTTCTCTTGGCAAATAATATTCCCCCAATATTCCATCCGATCATTGGTAAAAAAAAATTTTTTATTTATTATATTTTCGTTTCAAGAAAGTCCAAACTATGATAAATAACCACTTACTTGTTAGCTATCAGACTGAAATGTTTATTCGCTGTCATTTTCTATAGATCTTAAAAAAGCTCTGTTGGAGAAAATGTCCTCGTTGTTGAAATCCTCGAATTTAGTGTTTTTATTAATTATATAGGGTCCCTAACAATGAATAACATCCAGCTGAATTACAAAAAAAAGTAAAATAACGTGAGAATCCATCTCTGGGAGTGGGTTTTAAAATTTCAAAGAACATACAGACTAGGGTAAATATTGACTCTAAAATAAGATACCACAGCGCACAACAAGTGTGTTTGCCCTCATTCTCAAGACACTTGACTTTTCGAGATATATTAATATCTCATATTTTTCCATGATGGCCGAAATTAAAACGCTCACCGTGATATTCGTTATCTAAAATAACGGGGCTCCGTATTTAAAGAAATAACGCTTCCTTAAATCATCTTTAAGTCCAGTCGGGTTTTGTTCTAGAGTACCACGGAGAAACAAAAGATAAAATTGAATGGTTACAATTTATCTGACGCTCAGCTACTTCTAAATATGTATCTTATAGAGAGCAAAAATTCATCTTATATTTTTTTATAAATTTTCGCTGCAATACGAACACAATGCCGAAAGATGCTACTATCATCTGAATGACCAAAAATGTTCTTTGAACAAATTTTAAATGTTAAAAATTGACTTAGGAAAAACCGGAAAACGCCCAAAACAATGCTTGCTGTAGTTAATGAAACATTTTAACAGGGGGTTTTAAATTATAAATTAATTGTATCTATTTTTACAGTAAATTTGTAAAATTTTTTTGTTTAATATGGTTTACTAATTTTAAATTTAGTGTTTTTTAATAATTTATTTATAAAGATTTTCAAAAATTCATCTTTTTGTTTTCCGGTTCACTTGAGGCATCGAGTAATAGGAAAATTACAATATGAACAAATAATTTTCAGTTTAATAAATTTTTGAGTTTTCTGATTGTTTTTACTTTCGTTTCAGGGTAAGTCGGTTTTAACATTTACACTAACTTAATGTGACAATAAAGCACTGTCCCGGGGCGTACAGAAATTCATTACTTGATATATAGCAAATTGGTCCATGTCAATGGTTGAAAAAATATGAGGCAGATGTAACTCATATTTATGTACCTCATTATTTTTCCCTTATCATATATCCGGATAAGGAATTTTTGAGAGATAATTTTTAATTAGAAAAAAAATTATCATTTTCCTGTATTTATTTTCTGGGTTTTTATTTATATTCTTTAAGTTATTGAACTTGTACTCGATACAAGACTTACTTAAACTGTGTTTCTCGACGAACATCTTGAGAGTTTCCACTGACCCAAAAATGTTAAACTCGTTTCTTAGAAAGAAAGGATATTTTGGGAAAAGTTTTAAAGGGAAAACAAACCCCCAAAAAAATATTATAAGAAACACTTGACGAAAGGATGAAAGGTCAACGAACGAAACGATCTTTTTAAGAATAACTTGAGAAAATGGGGAAGTCAACAATGTTATATCTCCCCGGATAGTTGGGAGGCTTCTCATCTCCTGGCCGAATATTTACCTTTCCCCAATGGACCAATTTATATCATTCAAACTAATTATTCGAACAGCGTCCTTTTATAAAGTAACGGATAAACAAGCTTAAAGAATTCTGCTTTCTCACATCAACTAAACCTAAGTCAATTAAATTATTACCTCCATTATTATAAATTCAGTGTAATAAATTACAGACATGACTTTATAGATGTAATATTTAAAATTTAAATTCCATTGTACATCTTACACACAAAGCTGTTTCCGCCAGTGATAAAAATATTTAATATTTAATGATTGAATTTCCCCTTATTTCGTTTTTAAAAAGGGCACTATTCCTAAGAATATGCAAGCACACTATAAAACATAAGAGTTTTTCGATGTTAACGTAAATTGAATATTATCACATGGTAATCCATGTTCTGAGCTGTGGTTCAAAATTTCTTTCACAACTTATACAATATTTGTATAAAAAATGGAGTATTACCATTATACATAAGATTCTCCACCCCTCATCAAAATCCTAATTTTATTCAATCCTTTGCATCTGGTAATCCCCGACAACACTTTTAAGCGGTAAAATGGCTCTTTATCGTTAGCACGCGGCAATGCCCGGGAAAAAAATAATGCGGTAAGCTTTTTGGGTATGAAACTAATCAATCCAAAACAAAGTAACTGAGCAGACTAGCAAACTGTAAACTTACCTTGTTATAAAATTGTGTATTCTGTACCTCGTTACCGATATGGTCACACACCATAATACCACAGTTAAAGAAAGTTTACTTTTTTTATTTTAAAAATCAGGACTTCCTACAGGACCGATGAGGTACCATAGAACAAATATATTTATTACAGAGAAAGGGGGCAAATTTATATCACATTTAAAGGCATGTTGTTTTAAAATTTTCTTAAGTTAATACGCTGGAGCGGAAATTTAATTTCTCTTCATCAATAAGTAATTATCGCTCATCAAATAAAGCTGAAATAAACCGTTGTTGACATATTATTGCTCCGAGATTAACTTTTAGAATTTTTAAAGTCTGTACTCAAAGTGTACAGAAAGGCAGTGAAGAAACAACATAGATGTTACAGACCTGAATTGCTACGCTTCGATTTCCGATTTATTTCTTTGGTCTTTGTCATATCTTCTGAAATTATTAAGTCAAACATAAAAAGACTTTTGAATCCCTTTAAATTTTTCGACATGTAATGTCTTCAGTCGATGTTTATCATAAGACAGCTAAGCACACAATTAATTCTTCACTAAAAAAATACGGTCCAACAATATTTTACTAATACCTTCCCTAAGCAAGTTAAGCAATATTACCTGGGCTAAACATTACATCAGGGGTTTTTAAAAAGTTCAACAATGGGGTATTATTGACATGTGAACTTTAATGACTTCAGTAAACACAATACAGTGAAAGTGTAAGTGATACTTTCCACCTACATTGAGCAACAACGCACATTCTTACTTATTAAAAGGTTTTTAATACCAAAATACAATATTGTCAAAAATCATATGTCCGAAAAACTTTGTTTTTGTAAACCCTTGGTCATAAGAAAATCTCTTCTATATTATATATGGATTATTACTTAATACCATTATTTTAATTTGACTCACAATCAAAAACTTTAGAAATATTATATATATATATATTTTGGGGAAATAATATGGAGTTTTATTAATTTACTATTTAGTCGGAATCTTCAAATTAGATTGTTCGTCTGTACCATATTAAAGAAAAGACTTTTTTATAGTCATGCATTCGGTATTTAAAATAACTATTGTAACATATTATATGTTATAAGTTATCCTTTTATTACGAGTCCATAGCTTGAGCTACACTCAAGGTTTAAGTACCGTTTGATTCTTTATTTTAATCCGATAATTACCCAATATGTAATTATAAAACTGGAAACATGTAATACATCACTAGTAAATATTTTTCTCATTATTACTAAATTTGAACATAAAATGATAGGTAACTTGTAAATACATAAATATATAAAAAAGCTAATGAAAAGTTTTATATATATTTATATATATAACATACATGTATGTATTAATTATATATATAGGCAGAATATGTATTAATTTAGTATATTAAATAATATATATATACTATATATATATATATATTATAAATAATTATTAAAAATGTTCCTGTACCTTTTTACGATACTAAATATGATAATAATGTAAAAGGAAAACAGTTGCAAATAGTTAATTTTATTGGGTTTATATTCTCTTTAGTTCGCTGATTGTTCGAAAAACTATTAATATACTAACAAATTAATAATTTTTTAGTGTCTTAACATTATAAATTTAAATCTATTCAAACAAAAAAATTATAACTTTTTAAGGACGTAAGATATTGTACGGTAAAAAAGTAAAAACAAAATTTCCCCTTCAGCATTGCTCACATACTTCAACCATGCATTCGTTTTACATTTGATACAGCGATGATTCCTAAGGCTGACAGTATCCCGGGTTTTCTTTTAAAATAATTATGCTATACTATCAGATATGGTGCTATACATAGGTATTGGGGAAATTTTAAACACAATATACCCGATGCAGAAGGTGGTATATTAGCCATTATATAGCACCGATTTAATTAGTGAAAAAATTGTTAAGGATGTAATAACCTAAGTTTGGAACAGATGCAGTCTGTTCCACGGAAAGCGGGTTTAATTCTTAGTCCAAATCATGGTTTATAATATAATAAAGTACAAAATTAGTTTTACTCATACATCTTTTTTATCGGGATTTCACTTTCCCTTTTCCCTGTAAAAAAAAGTTTTGTTTTTATTTCTGAAGTATTAAAATAAATTAATGTATTTATGTTAAACTGACATTTAAAATCAAATTTTATATTTACCTTAACATGAAAGGCTACCAAATATACATATTTGAATAAATACCTAAACAATTTTGCTTTGTTCTTTAAAAGAACATAAACAGCTTGATTTTTCCTAAAAATAAAATCAATTACATTTTGTAGAAGTAAATACAATATTTATGTTTAAATTCATTTTTTTAGTGGAACATGTTTAAGTTAGCTAGTGAATGGTTATTTTTGTTGTAAAAGCGCTTTAAGGGTAACTTGAAACATAAAAGCTGTTAAAAAACTAATAAATTGAACGACAGTACAGTTTTAAGAAGCTCATATCGAATTAATCAATAATAAAAAAATAACCCAATCCAGCTATATTTTTGGCCGCTATGTGTCCATTTTTTACGTTATGTTTTAGGGTTTAGTCCGTTTCACCTGAAAAAAGAGACCGTATTGCAAATTTCGAAACGAGTTATAAATACATATAGTTTAAAAATACTTCGCCATATACTATAGCTTCTTTGTCAGTTCTGCGCCAAGGTCCCTTTTCTTATTGTGACCTGTTTTCTTTGTGCGGGTTTTTATTAATTAATGTCTGTTTATTTATCGTAAAGGTGATACACTTTTATAATATTGGACGTGAATGGATTGATAATTTGGCTCAGAATGCTCTGGTAGGTTTATTTTTTTTATAAACTATAGACTGGGGTTATATGTTAGGTACTAGAATTATTCAGATCTCGAAACATATTATGGTTTCTCCGTCAAAAATGAAGTTCACACTGAATGACAATATACATCAACTTCCAATTGGTATTCAAGTATTGAATAAAATAATGGTAAATTTTAAATAGTCACACTATACACCTCGTGTCTTGTAAAACTACGTAAATTTCATTGAACGTTGACTTTTAAAATCGTGCTGTTCTCCCTTGTCTGTCCGGACTATTAGAAACGTCGTTTTGGTAGAAATTTCTTAGAGAAATTAAACCTAGTTCTGGTTCTCCCTGGTTCCAGGGAAAGATTCTATTAATGTTGTGTCAACAGGGTAAATAGTAGTCCATACTATATGTGATACTAATAGTACTCTAGTTAATTATCATAGACTTTATACTCCATAAAATCGATTTGTCTGCAAGTAATTGTTTACTTACATTTTAATTTTACATCCGTAGTTATACAGGCCTATAGTGTGATCTGCAGTATAAAGAAATATGGCAACATGAAACTATAGATAAATGTGTTTACAAAAGCTGATCAATCTAGAGGCAAATGTTTCGAGAGTAAATTTAGAACATGTAAATAAAAGATATAAAACACAGACTTTCTGGAAAAATAATAAATTTGATTGTTTAATACATTCACAAATTTTTGCTTGTATGCAGTATGGGTTGGAAGTGTTTAAAAATAACAAGCGCCATAGGCCTATAATTGAAAAGTGTCCAGCTAGTTACGACACGCTTTGGGCAAGAGTGTAAATTACGCTTTACCGAGATTGGATGTTCCAGCAGAAATTCATTTACAAACTAATTGAAATAAAATGAATATTCTTTGACTGCAATCAACCATTCCTAGTATTTTCCGAGTGCTGCTAACACTGTAAATACCAGTTGTAATAAAATTGAATTGTTTTAACTGGTTTCAAATAAAATAAACTTTTTTTTTTTTAATTTTCGAGTCAATTTCACGGTCATTAACAATTGTTTTAAAAAAGATTTACCTAGTGTCTCTAATTCTTCACCCATAAAAATTCTAATTGACCCCTAATAAAGGCTTTGTCGATTTCCTTGCTAGTAGACATTTAAGAAAAAGAACAATACGACAGATTCAAAATTTGTGCCAATAACGTCCTTAATACCTAATATGGATACAAATTTCTTTAAACTTAGCACGAAAACTGTCCGTCGGGTGAAGAAATTTTGTTTCGTAATACCGTAATATTAGTACATATTTTATAAATTTCTTTCACCAGTTTCACTGTGGTAAAAGTTGATATCCAACTACTTAATCATGTTACTATTGTTTACGTTCTTCCAATAATCTCCCTGCTTTTTTCAGATATTTTACAATCGGGCTAATTTATGACGTACACGTATGTAAGAAATTTTCAAAGCAGTATAAACGTCACAAGAAAAAAAATAATGTAGTTTACATGCAATGTAGTCAAGTATTTATAAATACACTATTCATTTAAACATCTGAAGTTTAGAATAAAAACGTGACCATCAAAATGTGGCGGCGTTATAAACGGGTCGCAGACAGTATTGTTAAAACAGAAACCTAAAACATTATTAAATATTTTTCTTTTGCAGGCTATCTCAGTTTATGGCTTTTAATTCCTGCGACTGTTTAATATTTGTGAGACTCTTATCAAACAGAACAAGAGATACAGTTTGGACAGTACAAGGTGCATATTACAGATAAAGTCTTATGAAACACCACCCACCACCCCCAACATGATTTGAAACCCTCGTTGTACACGTATTCGGACTGAAAAGCCAATCAGTTATCAACAAGATACCAAGTTTGAATAATCAATCTTTGCATTTTGATTATTCCAAAATGATGACACGTTTAGGAAGGGCGAGAAGAAAATAGTTTAATCCCGTTTTAAATTAAAAACAAAACAACCACATGCTATTTAATATATTTTTACTTAAAGAAACACTACTATTAATGGGTGTTTGGTCTGAGCCTTGATACATTGTAATAAAAAAACTTTGTTGTATAACAGGCTCATATTTAGCGGTGAACGACATCTATTTGTTTTCATTCAAACAGCAAACCGTCAAACCTTTAGAATTCAAAGTGTCCTAATCCTAGCAGATTATAGTGAATATTCAAAGTAAAACTTTGCCACCACCCGCGCAGTAAAAAAACAAGCCTACTTTTCCGCCAAAGTTCTTCAGTAACCCTGGTTCCCCGAAAGGTAATGAATGACGAAAATAACAGTCGTAATCTTTGTAATGGTTACGGTTGCATATCTTATACTTTTAAATGTAGATCGTGTACATAGGAGATGCGAAGAGTATTTTTAATGTTAATTTCATAATTAACGATCATCAATTTATTTTAACTAAAAATTTTATTGATTCAAGAATTTATGAAATGATTGATAAGACTAAGAAGCCTCACAGAAGATAAGAACTTTCTGGGTCCAGGAATCTAAAAAATTGAGAGAGCTACCAAAAGCCGATGTGCAGAGGTTGGGCGCTACCCAACTGGATAGTACAAAGGGGCCAATTCCCTAAGACCGAGCGTAGCTACCACACATGTAAATCTAAGAATACATCACCGTTAATTAATTTTTCAAATTTCAGGAGCATTCGAAATCAGAAAATTCCGTTTTTGGTACCGTTACTTAGGTATGTAACCGTAGTAATTAACTATAGAGTGGAAGGGTTTGTACGTTTCTTAAAGATTTGTCTTCACAGTCTGTTTTATTATCAAAAGATAACAAAATTGAATTCACATTGATGATACCAAGGAAAGAAAGATGCAAACAATGCTTAACTTCATAAGAAATGTAACATCCATAATCTATAACAATCCTCTTACAATGAGATTATTATGCTAAAGACGAGAAATTCCTTAGTCTACTCCAACCAATTGAATGCATAGTAAACTTAAGACGAGATATGTCCGAGACTCCTGGCAGCCAGCTCCAGATTATATCCAATTTTCATAGTGATGAGGACAAACAGAGCGTCTTTCTGGATTATAAAAGTACCCCAAGCTTGAACTGAAATTTTATCTATAACGTTAGCAAATTGGGTCGTGCTTTATTTTAGGCTATACGTGACAAAACGCCTCCCAAGTCCAAAGGCTGTGGAACTTAAGTTAACAAACCTGCACTAGGTTACTTAAATCTACCCTGTCACATTAGAAAAATTCCAACCTACATTTGTGCTGGACTGCAGTACGCTACAATCGCTTCAACTTCAGTGGCTGTATAACTACATAACTATCAAATTCAGATTCCACATTCACTAAATCTCACGAACGTGAACACAAATGATTCTCCATAACGTCTCCACAACTAGTAGAGAGGAACTGTGACGATCGCCTCGCTTGTTACAAACGAGCAATTTGTTTTACGTAATAAATGCTGTATGTTTTGCTTTTTTACAAATGGCTCTAGCAAGAAATTTCATGCTTTCACAGTGTTATAAGCTATGTCACTAAAAGCATTTAAGACTTTTACTGTAGTATATTTTGATTAAAAGTTTATTTAATATATATGTCGGACTTAATTTGTATTTAATATAGTTGGATAGCTTGTAAAAATTCAATTGAAAAAATTTAAGCTTGCTCTGCTACCCCCTTGATAAACGTTTACACATCCAAAATAACTAAATACGGTCTATAGTCCAGTACAATATGAAAAAAAAAGAAATCAAACATAATTCTTTTAACAAAATTTCTAAATAAAATAAGTATCTAAGTTTGGATCAATTAGCACATTTGCAATATTAGTTATGATTTTTCGTCCTAGCTGATGTTAGGATGTTTGTTGATAGACTGGTTGTATATTCAATAAACTAAGATATTTTGAACTCTAATTAAATAAAAACTGGAACTGTTATGTTTAAATTTTTGACAATATTCGTTGTATTACTTTATTCATATTTAAATGAATTTTACATTCCCCACTTTTAAATAATTAGTTATAGTTTTGTAAATTAAATTGTGGGTGTATATATATTTTTCGCATTGAAGAATTTTAAAAATAATGAATCATGCAGCATGATATATGACTTACAATATGAGGTGGAAATGCCCGAAATTATGTATCAAATAATACATATATAACCATAACATTTTGTTTGAATATAGAAGATTAGTTTTATGCAATTGAATAACAATTTAGTGGTTTTGTGGTATCCCGGCTATTGTTACTTAAACGAAAGGATATGCTAAATAACTCCTTTTCATTCATTTTAGGATCAAATAAATTAAAAATATATTGAAAAACTGGTAGACTAAAACACTTTAAAATTCGAATTATATAAAAAACAAAATAATTATGAATCCTGTAAGAATTCTCCATCCGAATAAATTGTAATACTGTAAATTTGTATAATGTTTTCTACGGTAAATTAAGTAATGGCATTAACTAGCTTTTAGTAAGAAATATATATAATTTAATATATATATAATATATAATATATTGCTAATAATTTATTCTATTTCGAAATAGGTTACTTTTTTGTAGAGTGATCTGTTTTCCCCCCTGGCCTTCAAATTTTGTATATTTATCAGAGACGTTTTAAATCAATATTGAGACACCTGTAACATACACAGGGACTTTTAGCTTAGATCAGATAATTTACCTCCGCCTATTAAAAATTTATTTTTTTCAACGAATAATGTAGTTAAATATGTTATTTTTGCTATAAGTTTTAACTAGAAATTTACTATTATTATAGTCCGAACAACATTAATGAAACCTGTAATAAATAATGAATTTATACAGTAAATCTAAATATAAATGTGTTAATTTAAATCTGTCATTGCATATCTTTGCTTCATGAAATTAAAACAATGAAAAGAAGTCAAACTCGGACTAACGAAAAATACAACTTTGGGTACATACATACTTAGATTCCATTCAGTTTGTATCAGCTTATACTACTCCCTATTTTATATCAACTAAATTTTAAAATTGATAAATTATTGTTTTGTTTTGCTTTTTTTCATTTTATTCAATTGTGCGTTATCAAGTAACTTAACATTAGTAAATACTCACTTGTTTCAACAAATTTATATATTTATTAATGAAAACCTCTAATAATCTAGCATAGATAGCTGCTTTAAAGAGTCCAAATAATAGCCGGAATATATTCTGCAGGCACAAGACTGCAACACTTAGTTCATAACAATAACTGATTGCGTAGTAATAAACGATGCAGACATTGTTTTGAATCGTTCAATAGGACACTGACACAAAATTGCCCATAACCTCGAACTCCTCTCCATCTGCCTCCAAAGTTCTTGGAACAACGTTATTAAGTTTACACCCGCCATTCAAACTTAAGTAACTTTACTTTATATATAAGATTATACCGCTTGCAGGCAAGTTTTTTGCGTACGGCAGCGCATATATTTGCACACTCATTGTTTAAAGAAAAAATTTAATAAAAGCGATTTTAAACGATGGTAGTCATGGTAGGATATCGGAGTATTCACGTATTTGATGGCAATCGTCCAGTCCAGACACTTTTGTATTTATATCGATGTTGTCTTATTCGCATTATACTGTTAAATATTTAAAAATTCATGCCATGGCAAGTGTCTCTTCACACATTTTATAACACATTATCACACAAACGAGTTTATGTAACAATCTATAATTTTTTTATTATTGTTAACGGTGCCTAATGATATCTACTTCATTCTTCTTTCACACTAAAATTGAATACAAGTATTTATTATTGTAATATTATGATTAAAATATGCAAAGTTATTAATTGTAATACAAGTCCCACCACCTGAGAGTTTTCCGTAATACAAAGTGTTCAGAGATTATAAATTAAATCTGTCAAAAAATTAAAAAATTCGTAAAAGGTATATTAAACATTTATTGTTTTAAATGCAAAGCCCAAATTTTTCTATACAAACGCAATAGTAGTGTTAGTTTTAAAAAAACTTAGGAAATATAGTCTAAAAAGTCGAAAACAGACATATCTTTTTTTAAATTTAATATATACAGTAATATTTCAAGCCTTTTGGATTAAATAAAACATTTTTTATATCTCTACAATAATAAAGCATTTACTTTAAAATATATTTGACTCGCTCTAAAGATGTTTATAGTGGTATTCACTACCATTATGTAGAGAGCATTGTGAACTGTGGAATGTTACTTTCACCTTATGTCAGCAAACAGGCATTCCTAGCCCACGTCCCTCGTCTCAACAGCTTGTGTCGTAAAATGGGAAACTAACTTCAATCAATTCACTTTAACTTACATACGATCCTTCTGTTTTGTACATTAAACTCGGTTCTTAAGGACGACTTGACAGAGGAGAGAAACAAATTATTGGTGGCACGTGACAGCCATAAGTAGCACCAATGTTAAAACTACACCTTTTTAAATCAATTGTATTATACCCAGTCATGTAAAAATATTCAAATTTTCCTGAACTCATCGTACATCTGCTTAATACTATCTATTCAGAATCACAAAAACAGTCAATTGGGACATATTCTTATAAGTTAATGATCTTTTTATTACATTGAAACAAAATCTTTGCTCTCCTTTACCTCGCAAAGGATCATTTCCTTCTCCACTTAGGTGGTTTACATTTGCCTTTCAGAGGCCGTATAACAAAACATAATAAAACAGAAAGCGTCAATTTAAATCTGGGTAGTTCAAATATAAGAACTACGAGTTTGGACGTCTCTAACCGCAGAATATAGAAATATTCAGGTGAAAAAAAATCTAGTTGTTTTGTTTTTTGTTGAGGATGGTTAGTGAAATAGGGGCGAGACGCCGAGACTCTTTAAAGGCTTTTTTGTTGCATTCTACACAGTAAAATACTTAATCATCTCCTTTACTTCCCTGCCTGCTTTGACTGTGAAGATTTCGCACATACCTAAACTAGCCTGCTCTTGTTCCAAGCTGGCATGGACTGATAGGGTGGGATGTTATTCTTCTTCATGGATTTTATATCAAGATGCAGCCCCTCTCAAAAAACCTCTCCCATGCTAAGTACATGTCACTCTAGACGCAGCGAAAAGATATTTTTGAGGGAAATGGGGGTTCTCCTGGTCCTTTTTTACTATCAATTTAAAATTCTAGAAAGTACTTTTGGAGCCAAATTTAAATCTCTAAATATCAGATCGTGTGAAGTTCGAACATGTATATGTGGAGGTTAAGAGTCATGACGATGCGACAGGAAGGAATGTCTGTCCGAGTTGTGGATGTATCCCTGGGATTTAATTTCCAAATATTTCAGTGACTACTGTGGGATTTTGTTTTTGTAGTGTTATACAGTATTGGCATATAATAAATTTGGATCAAGACGTCAAAAATACTCAAACAATTAGATAAGTATCTGTGTTATTTATTTTTTGAATTTAATTGCATAATAGTGCTTAAGACTCGAATTTAAAACACGTTTATCTATCATCAATATCCAAAAGAATATAATTTTATCTTTTCATATGCGTGTACTTTAAGTGTCCGGAAAGTTTGTGAAGACTTCTCGGGTTTAATAAACGATTGCTGAACCGAGTTATTAATTTAAATTTTTAAGGAAATAAAAATAATTTATCCACACTTTTTTAATTTTAAGCACGCCGGTATACTTTCTGAGACTTTATATGAATTACAAAAATGTATCCAATTTTCCACAATGAATATTTGGTATAATTTAAATACTAGTGACCTATAAAATCACTCGACAATTGAAACTGAAAAAAAAAATCTTCTTTCAATAATTTAACTATATAGTTTGTGTAATAATATAATTTAAAGATTCCAGAAATTAGTTTCTATTTTCCATTCGCTTGTGTTTTGCTTTCCTCTTTTGTAACTCCCTTAAGAAATAACATACTCACTACCGTTCAGAGAGGCAATACAACAGGGTGTTGTAACAGATGGAGCTATAGCTAGTGGAAGTATTATAATCACTAATTGGGTTTTAAAGTCAGTAATACGGAGTGTTAAATAATACTATTAAATATTAAAACCAGTACTTAGCACTCAGAGAATTTACATTGTTATTGTTGGGTTTCAATTAATTATATTTCATGTTTATAGTTTTTGTTACACGCTTTTTAACCGAGTTTTAATTAAAACTAAATGTAAAATTTAAGCCCATTATATAATGAAATAACTGCATTTGAATAGTGGTAATCGTAAGCAAAGTGCTATTGATTATTTAAGGTCTAATCTACAACCTTACTTAAGCTAGTTATAAACCAATCCATCCTAGTTATTATTAGAGGATTATTGTTTTTGAAATTAAGTCAAGTTTCTGTACTTATTATTTTTGCAATGATATGGTAGTTGGTATACAACAGTTCATAACAACTTCGTAATGTTTATCAACATTATAACTATAAAGGAAAACGTATATATTAAACGTTAAGATTTGACTCATTGGACGAAAAGTGTTTTTAGAATTTTCATATTAATCGTATTTACTCAGCGGTGAAAAATAATACTACGCATAGCCTATGTTATTCTAATATTAAAAGTGTATTGTGTGAACATATTAATAATAGTAGAGAACGTGAACGAAATTGATAGTGATTATCATATTACGAGTAATGTACTTCATTACTAAAATTGCCGAAAACATATTGACTAAATAAGTTTACATAATAGGAACTCATCATCCTTTTGTTCGCTAACAAAACAGTCCTTCTTCTTTTTTGTTATATGACAACATTTGGTGTTATTATAGTTAATGAAATCCGAAACAACTACAACCAAGTAATAGTGTATTCAGGAAAATTGCATAATAACTTGTGCTCAATATATATAAAATATAAAAAAATAATATATATAATATATATATATATAATATCAGCGAAACCGAGCTTAGCTTAGTGTTTAGGATAAATTTAAGATATACATTTCCGGAAACTAAAAAACTAATAAATGACTATTTATTGTTCTGTCATCTTTTGCATTAAAAGATGTAAGAGCAAAAATACGTTAATGTTTCTTGTCTTATTATGAAACTCGATTCTGAATATGGGTGACTATAATCGCCGATTCGGCGGGAAAATTCGCAATGCACCACACAATTGGCGTACATACATTTCACAGTGTATCTGGTTTCTAAGGCGTGATATTGCACAGCTGCAGTGACAGCACATTTATACTCGTATGTCAGAAAATAATTAATTAAGTTTCTGAAAACCCTACGCATGTCTGTTCCGTAATGACGTCTCGGTTTCTCCGAATCGGTATTCTCGTTGCTCGTCATTTTCTAAAACCACAACACGATGAGTAAACGCAGCGCTGCTGCAAAATGTTTTTAGAACGGTCCGAAACATCTAAATCGCGTAACCTTTTTTGGTTCGTAATAATGTTTGAATATACATAAATAATTTACTTTTAAAAAGGAAAGAAATTATTCATCAACTTGCATTAAAATTCAAAATTTGTTTATAAGTTTGAGACCTTCGTTAATGTATACGACAAATTGTTTAATTCTTACTCTTTGGCATATTTGATGAAACATCAGCTGTGAAGATTGGCTTACTACTCTTATTATGATACTTCGGATAGTTATTTAACGATACGTCATTGCACCAGGTGTCATTTACTACAAAATTGTAAACAAAGAAAATAATAAATTCATTTTGACACAAGTTGCACTTTTGTGTGAACGCTGATATCGTTCCTGTCCGTTGCAAGCGGCCGCCTGCCCGGCCATTGGTGTTTGATACGGAAAGTCAACCTTTAAGCCGTTGTCCCAGGTTAAGTTTACAGAGGGCTTCTTAGCCCTAACTCGCCTGGTAAAATAAGAACATTCTTTACTTTTTACTTTTTTTTTTCACTTTTGGTTTTGTAACAAAGTATATTATCCGTTCGTTTCCATGAAAACCACTTTTATAATTCTAAAACTTCCTAAAACATTTTGACAATGGTGCACATCCACATATCGAACATAGAAATTGGTATTTTGCTGACCTTTACTGAGAGATTACAACACACGGTTAATGTGGACGTAAACCTCTGTCATAGACTATGATTCGGAAATTTTCACCATCTCATACTATAAGGACCAAGAGGATCAGCCTGGTACCCCTGCCCCTTCTAAACCGGTAATGTACAAAATATTTGCTATTATTAAGCAAAGCTACCAGTACACACATATGTCTAAAATATACACCTATGTACAAAGTTTATTACACATACTAACAACTTAAGTTACCTACGAGTCCACACTACATACATTATTGTAATATCCCTTTACAGACATCATCATAAGACTATGATAATTTTTGCTTGGTAAGGAATTAATTTGAGTATTGGAAATTAGCAACTGATAAAATAATAGTAATAACTATAAGTAATCCTAGTGTTGTGGTATGCCTACTTCGAGAATTTTGTATAATTGTGGTCAGTCCCTTACATACCTACCATTTACTACTTTCTTTTGGGGATATACCAGGCTTATTCCTCTTCCGTCAATTCCTATCTAAAATTAACCCATATTGAATTATAACTTGCATTTAGATGATTTATTGTTTTTTTTTTTTCACCTTCAAGCTGTAGCTTACACAAAACTGTGGAGTTTTAAATTTTTGTATCCGGGCTGTCTCCCATATTTCTAATACGTAAATATCTTATATGCTAAACCTAGAATAATTCCTTCCTATTGCTATACTACCTATGTTATAACATACCTCCCGTAACTCTAACCTTTCTAACCCCAATACATTTTCATCCTGGTATAAATTTGGATATTTAACAAATCGAGGCCGATGGAGATATAACTATCCGTAGTTCAAAAAATGTTTGTTTATCCATCCGTAACTGTACTTAATTTTCAAGTTTACCTGTCTAGTAATATTTCAAAAAGAATAGCTCGATCGCCTTTTCTGCTTTGTTTTATGCCAATTGTCTTGGGCCCAAATGGTTTTGATTTTTTTGAGACCCTTATAAAATACAATCAGGAGGATAAAAGAGTCGTTACTGGTACAAATCGACGTTACTTATAAAAATACTGATGCTCACTAGCAATATTTTAACTCATAATCCATGCAGAATTGCTTATCAGAAATCAACACATGTGGTAGTAGTAACTAGCATTTAAATTGATTTGTTGTTTTTTTCAGAGTAGTCGGCTGGAACTTACCCCACGTTATAAAAGTTTCATAATATATTGTAATTTTTGTTTCCCCGGCTGTCTCATAGTTTTCTAATACATTTAATTATGTTATATGGCGTAACCTATAATATTCCTTCCTATTGCTATGTACCAGATGTATTAACTATACTCCCTGTAAATATAACCTTCCCTAACACTCGATACATTTTTCCAATCCTGGTATAAATTTTGGATACTTAATAAATTCCGAGCCCGTTAAATTTATATATCTGTCCCTAGTTTTTAAATGTTTGTTATTCTCCACCCGTTACTGTACTTAATTTTTCAAGTTTTACCTGCATTCAGTAAGATTTATAAAGTGAATAGCTAAATCAGCCTTTTCTGCCTTTATTATAGCCCAATTGTCTTGGGCCAGTGTTTGTTTTGTTTTTTATTTTTCTTGAGAGCATTATAAAATTACAATCAGGAAGGAGGAGTCGTTACTGTAACAAGGTCCGACGGTTGCTTTTAATGTACAATACTGCGTGCTCACATGGCAAGATATTGAACTCATATCCATAAATTCCGAAGTCTTACTATTACCTGATTAAACTAACCCGAGATTATGAATGGCCCATCACCGCCTTTAGTTTTTTAGCAAATAAATCACTCGTGCTTGTAATAGTTTTTCTTTGCTATAAATGACTATGATTAGCTCCTTTTTGTGTGGTAATTTAAATTTCAGTAATATCAGTGACGAATTCGTTTCTGCAATTTGTATCGTTAATGTTCAAATATGAAGTTTTCAATTATAAACTATGTCTCCCTTACACAATTACATGCCCTTCTCCAAAAAATATATAGCATTGTGTCATTGGTATTTGGAAAATACTGGATGTATTTTCCCATGAATTCTTGTTCAGAAAGATCAGTAAAACACGATCGTTTTGAGGTCGAACTCAGTTTGTATTTTGTAGCAGATTTAGCCGGGAGTGACAGAAACTGTATTTACTGACCAATTATGTTTTACACGATGTGAACTAGGTAAGTTATAGATGGTTTGAATAAGATTCAAACATTTAACAAGGTCATTTTGTAATGTATTTTTTTCTTGTCTATATATAGAAATGAATGTTTATGTATGTCCCTTTATGGAATCGCAAAATATTAGACAGACCATTTTGAAAATTTGTATGTATATGTATTTTTACACGGAGAAGGTTTATAAGCTATGCCCCACTGATGTAACTCACCACTAAGCCGGCGCTGCAAAAGAATAAAAGGTTTCAAAGCGCCTGCACACTATAAACTGCAAATTACGACACAGTTACGTATATTAAATAGCCAAAACTCTACTTGAAGGCGCTAAGTTTATTATCTGTATTTGTCCTTTGAGATACATTTCATATTGAACTGAAAGTTTGAGTGTTAGACCTCTTTATAATAAAGTACATGTACGTGCACAACGGCTATAAACATAAACAGATTTTTTTGATCGTGGCAACAAGGCAAACTCTACATCGGCGTTGGAAATATAATTCAATTAAAACCAGAAGTTCACATACACGACAAAGCTTACGAGAAGCGTTTCAAAGCTGTAGGAAACAGCTAGTATATTATAATATTTTATTTAATTAAAGTGAGTATTCTCTATTTTGTTAATGACTTAGCTCATTACTTGACAATTTTATGTAATTTCATATTATTTCATTTACTTCAATATTATTATTCATTTGCACGAAATAAATAATACACAGAGGTAATATAGATGCTTTTAGATTAAGGTAAGGCTTTTCGCAAGTTAGTATACTTTATTCCGCTACAGATAACTAGCTTAACTAAGTACCTTTGTCCACATACTATAGGCTACTAAACCTTATTCAAAGCACGTCAATAGTTGACAAAAATTCTTTAGTTTAGATAAACACAGGGTGGATTCCATCGAAGAATTCTTCAAATGGACAGTAAATTTCTTTAATACCAGAGACAATAAACTATTTAATATACCATAAACTAGGGTCACTTGTAGATAGAAGTATGCAAACGTAAGATTAGAAATATCAATAATTGCAACACGACCTGTCTCACCTAAACATTATTGACGAATTTTCTATGAAATATTTTCCAGATAAAGTCAACAACGAAAATCAAACGAAACAACGAAATACATGTATTGAGGTTATATTGAGGTTGAGTGGGTAGAGAGAGGACATAACAGCTCTAAACTCCGCCTTTTCAATAATGGCGTTTTTCATAAGGAAATACTGGAAGTGGAGATTGGAGAACGCCTCACTACGAGTACGTTAAGATAGATTATTTCAAAACAGAGGGTAAGAGGACGTGGAGGAGTAGATGGGAATGCATTTGATCCAGTTAATCAGGAAATGTACCGTTGTGAAGCGTTTTTCATAGTGTATTGAGACTATAACTTCTGAGGCTGACATCAATATTAAATAGCTCTAATGCAGGACTTACCAAACCGTGGAAGTCACAATGTGTTTTGTGCCGTGCTCTTCTTAAGATGAATCGCGAAGAACGAGACAAAAAGGATATAAGATTTTGTTTTCTGTTATTGGTGCAGAATGGACCTCTAGATTGTCAGGAAATCCTTTCTTCATTGAATTAGGATTGTACACATACTTTGGATAAACCAATAAATAAAAATACATTTACTTCAAAAAAATAATTATCGTAGACTTATGAACGAGTTTAGATTGGTTTGATTATAACTACTAAGCTAAGCTGGTTGCCACAGCTTGAGCTTAAGTTTGTGAGTGGATGAAAGAAGCAAATCAAAATATGACTTAAGCAGGAGTGAACTAAATGATGACAGTAGGTATATTATATAAACTTTTCTTCAGGTATCAAAATCCCCTAGAGATTAAGCATGCACTAAAATAAAAACTTAATGATTTTGTAATGGATAAACTTATAAAAGTCATGGTGCATTAAATTAAGCTGTACGTTATATCAAAAATACTGAAACATGCATTTGAGAATCAAGAGTTATTGATGCACACCAACAAAATTAATGGAGCAGATTGTGCACTGAATATCACTTTCCACAACCCACCAAGATGACGAACGGCTGAGGAAAAAGTAAAAAGAGCAATCCCAATACCTTTGGTAGCTCAGGCATTACGATTTTGTTTTTTTAATCTTAGTCCCTAATGTGTATTCAAGTATAAAAGTAAATCTTGATTAAAAAAAGGGCTGACCTAGCGGTTAATCTCTTTATTTAATGTATGAAGCGTGAGTTATTTTACATATGAGGAATGTGCTGCAAAAAGTTGGTCTTTATTTAGACTTTGCTCATTGTGCTATTTTATAAACCTAAGGCATGTAGGAACAGAGGGGATCGTTTATAAAAGAAGGATTATACTATAGCAGTGAAAGAACTTTACAATAAACTTAATACTAGTGATGAATGTCAGATTTACTGATATAAAAAGAGGTTTTTCTGCCCCAAATAAAATGAAATAAATTCTTTTAACGGTGTACTATATTGATTTATTCAACTAATGCAATAGTCTTAGACCAGCAAATTGTATGGAAGGCGAAAAACTACACCAATGCATTACCATCTTATCTGTAAGCGTGATTATCTTTTGTTAAGCATAAATTGCATTGTCTGCTACAGTACAAATATTTCGTGTAGTGTTTTGTATTACGATTGACAAAAATTTGAGTATCTAAAAACTTTGCATCACTTAGATTATCAGGGTACTGAAGTAAATTAACTGGAAAATAAAAGGAAGGTCTTATAGGAAACTTATTTGTTTAATTGTAACTTATATTGTTTTTCCACCATTCTATCTAATGCACGCATTATGTTTACAACATTTATGAGAATAGGCCTCTTCTGGACTCAATCTACTCTCTATGTATTTAGAGTAAATGTTAAAATGCCTAAAAATCAATATTCTTGACATTTCTTTGAGCTATAATTATATATTATGTATTAAAATATTGTTCAAATCATGCATTTAAGATCCAGTTCCACTTCGTTGTATAGAATATACATATTTACTTTAATAGTAGGGTCTAATAATCCTATTTATTGTGCATAATTTGCAAGGACTTCTAATTGTAATAATATTCTGACGTTTTGTTTCAGCATACAGGTTTACTTTACGTTCTCAATGGGAGGAACTTCAGTACCGTAAGTCTTTGAAACATGTCAGATATGAGTTTTCACGCCATTCTAAAACAACTGTTTTGGTCACATGTCTAGATTGTTTACAGCATTATGCCATACGTTTGAAGGATTGAAATAGGCAACTTCTTGGTATCATATTTGTGATTCGAGAGTCTTGTTCTGATTATTTTCAGGTGGCCTCGGTCCTACGTTGATCCGACGTCCTCTCTGTGACACTACTCATCATATAACACTTCTTCACGTGTGTTGCAAAAACATGCAAAGTATGAAAGTTGGTTGAATGGAAAAAAGTGCGAATGAGTGAGTGCGTGTAGAACTACATTTAACTACAACAAACAATTCTTCACTACACAACACTTTCAGGTATTACTATATTTATCTCATCATATAACACTTAATTTTACGCATTGTTGTTTGAATTAATGTTTACCTACACATTCTTTCAATATACATATAAAGCTTTTCAAAGATATTACCTACGCAAATTACTTTTTGGGAACGCCATATTCTTAAACGTTCATAATATATCAACTGCAATGTTGTATTAAATATAGTACATTTTTTCTGATTGTTTCCAGGGTGATGCGGTCTATGTGGCAGGAGGTCGCCCCACTTACACAAATACACACATTACAAATACCACTAGGTAATGTATTGTTTTAATAATTCAAAAATATAATTAATTTGACTACAATGGTTGTTTCAGAATGGCAGGATAATTGTAATTTGTAGAGTATATTTGTACTTGAGAAACTTTACCAGACTTAATGTAATAACTTTAATTAATCTTTTTAGAAATTATTAATTGGGTTTAATAGGTTACGATTTAATTCATAATGTTAGAGAGAAAGTGTATCCTTTTGTGTTTTTCTTGTAATATTTCCCTAGCGTTTCTGCGTTTTGCAAACTGGTGGCTCGTAACGATGGTGTTCGTTTATGTGTCGTAACCATTGTGACGTGTGCACGTGTGTGCTCGTGTGAGTGTTCCCTTTCGTCTCCACTTACTTCTAGAAACCAAGGAATTCGGAAGGTTAGACTGCAGTGCAAAGGTGAATGTAACCATTTCCAAGAAGACTATTAAGATTAAACATATACTAAAATGTACTATGTTACTATATCATTTCAGGTGTAACAAAAGTTTTATAATTTGTTTAGGTTCAATTTAAAATATAAGTAAGACACAATGAAAATTAAAGTATTTAGTCAAATCCAAATGTCACGTAGATTGTCAAACAAATGTACGTTTTAATAATTAATTATAACAGAATTAATCTTGCAAAATACTTTTAAATTATTGCATACGTAAATGATAGAATTAGTTGATATCAAGCGGTTTAAACCATAAAAAAATCATAATAAACATGTTATAAAAACTAATTTTTTTATTTATGATTTTCATGTAAACTTAAACTTTATTTAGTCTTATAAATAAATGTCACTGCTTAAATAAGTTGCTAAATGTTAAATTTGAAAACGGCTGACCCAATTCGGATGAATTGTGTTTTTTATATTTTTAAAAATGAGTGGAAGTTTTTTTATCCAGAAAAAGATTGCTAATCATCTTAAAATGATTTAGAATGTTTTAAAAATAATAATAATATTACTGCTCTATGTTTAATATGAATTACACTAAACAGCGAAATATGTAAAATATTTAAAAATTAAACCGTAAAATGTAATAAAAGTAATTATGAATGTAACTTGCCACACGTGGGAAAGTCTAAAGCATGTTCCGGCACAAACAAAACTGGCTCTAATTTGGCACATTAACTCTTAACAAAATGTTTTTATTACATTTTGCAACGCTCACAACGTTTTGTTTTGTCCAGAATATTGTTTTTCAGCTAGAACACTCGTAGAAAATTTCTGATAACCAAGAACGCAGGATAAGGAAAATAAATTGAATATTTCCTTGTGCAGTAATCATTACATATTTTGCTGTTGCAATTTATTATTGTTTGTATTAATTGTAACCAAAATTTGTTTAAATAATCTGACAACCCTATAGGTACCCAATTACTTAATTACTAATATAGTTTATTATCACTAACAATATCCTATACTTTATTTGTATTTCAAATAATATAACTTGTATTCATACTTACTGTCTTTACTTTGCTATGTTTAATCATATTGTTTTACTAAAAATTTGAGAAAACGGGGGTGATACACTTTAAATTTTGTCTCTTTATAAAAAAAAACAAATCAAATCAAAATCGTTTATTCTACGAAAAAAAATTACAAATGATATTAATTATATAAATAAATTCATTGTGTAAAAATATACAATTACCATAAAATATTTGGGTTTTATCGTATAGTGTGTAAAATAAATTTATATTTTTCTAATTTAATTATTTGAGAAATATTCTCACATGGGCTACTAAAGCCTGTGCGTGGAGAACGAGTCACCAAAAAGGACTCGATTGATATTTTCAAACCTTAAAAAATTGTGTTATATCTTATTAAGTAAAAAAAAATTAAATAAAATAAAGTAAAAATTATGTTTAATAGGAATAAAAAATAAACTTAAAGTGGACAAGTATCTAAATGAAGTAAGTGAACAGAAATAATTATTTAGAAGGACAAAACGACCAACTGTCGGAGATCAAGACCATGGACAGGCCTTGGCCTTGGCTTGGTGTTTGGTGTGTAGTGTAAACACTTGAATAAATTAAAATAATTATTCATAGATTTTTTCAATTATTTATTAAAATTTGTTAAAAGATTTGGTAGTAAACTAGGACACCACATACCTGTCTGCAAACTAGAATTAATTATTCATTTACTAAAACTACATGGTATCAACGTTAAGAATTTGTAAATTATTCAATTACGATACAGTAAGGACTATGTTCTGTTAAGGAATAAAAGGTATAACACTTGCATCACGTGATAGTTCTCTCCATAAAATTTTACTGTTCAAAAAAGTTAATTAAAATTGAAAATATTCCTGGTGGGGTTATCGATAAATCAATCGCTACCTAACGAAAAAGTTGCCTACACGCTAACTTCGTATCATTTAACTAATATTTTCTTCATTTCAATTTCCTGACTCCCATTACAAACTGATATCAACAATAAAATGATTGACATCTCTCGTAATTGATCAATTTGAGATGCAAGTTATACAGAAGCAGTTTTTTTACCTTTAATGGTACCTAACTCTATCTATGAATCATATTATTTGAATACATACAGTTACATTTATATACTAACACTCCACACAGGTGGTTTCATGAGCTCAAACATTAAGTATATTTAATTTTTTATGAAACTTTTTTCACTAGCATCATGTTTTGGTTTGTAGATAATAATTTTTAATGAGTTCAATTAAATCAAATAGTAATTTACATGTACTAAAACTTGTAATCTTTCATGTTCTTAACAACTTAATTTTATTATATGTTAGGAAAAAACTTCCTTTTCTAAATGTGTTATGTAAGTTTGTTTATCTGTGAAAGTTTAAGTAACCTCCATGTCCCACTCCCTTACTGCAAAGTCTAAAACCTGACTTGGTCACGTGGTATGCTGTAGAATATGGCCGTTTGAAGAAATGTAGCAAGGCAAGGAATTTTACTGTAATTTCAGGTATTTTTTAACGCAATATAATCACGAAGGTAGTGAAATAGCGGACTAACCCAATTGTTAAAAAACCACCCTAACTAGCTGGTGCCGAAGTCATTCAGAACTTACAGTAACCCCGACAATACTGTGAGTTTCTTAATTGTTTACCTATTTACATTCGTTTTCAACATAATATATTACAAAACTACAAAATAGCTCTGTCTCTATTACATATGTATCTAGATGAAGAGGCGTTCTCATTGTCTCATTTGGTGCAACTTAATCGAAATTAATTTTATTTCTAAATTTTTTACATACAAAGTAATTACATTTTACAGCAAATGAAGCAATGCCTATGCGTGTTATTTAGTTTTAATTACATTTTCAATGATAAAAATAATCTTATAGTACTAAAAGTAAGAAATGTTTTATAAAAAATTAAAAAATACACATTGTTAAAAAAATGAAGTAAAATTAAAAGTTCTTGCAGTCTACACAAAAAATATAATTATTTAATTTTAATCACACCATTAATGAAATGTTATCTATTTTTTAATGAAAAAATATGAATTAAATACTAGCGAGCATTTTAATACAGATGCGGTAAAATAGTTATGAAAAAAACTAATATTATATTAACGCAGAGACAACGTTTAATGATTGCGGAAAATCGATAACTATTACAGTAATATCAGTAACTGAAATACATTATTTGTATTTATTGTTAGTGGTAAGGGTGGTTAGGGGAAGAGGAGGTCCTAGGCAGGTAAAACCAGCAGATTGAAGCCACTGTCAGGGTTGTCCTGAAGGTCCCTTATCACTGAGGACAGTGCCTTTATATTGTGTAGGTGAAAGCTGGGAGACTCCACATTAGAAGAAGTTTACTCCTCCAAATTCCTTGGTATATACCTTGATCGAGGTTTGACATGGAATGTTCACATTGATTCAGTTTGTTCAAAATTAGCATCTGCGTTTATGTTTTAAGATCTTTAGCCAAAATACCGCCCAAGTCAGGTTCTGATGGCGGCGTATTACGGCCTGATTTACCCACATCTTTCCTACGGAGTTGATTTTGTAGGGAGCTTGTTCAAACAATCAAATTTTAAGAGTTTTCAGGCTTCAAAAGAAAGCGATTAGAACAATCGCCAACATGAACTTCAGAGAGTCTTGTAGACCAGCTTTCAAAAAATTGCAGCTGTTGACCCTGCCATGTCCTCTATATCTTGGAGGCAGTTTTTATTCTGTAAGTCAAAATGTGCCCTGACTAGGGGCCGTGACGTGCATGAATATGAAACGAGAGGCAGAGACAACTACCGTAATGGGCGGACACACAGAACGGTGGTTTATGAACACCTGCCCTCGCAGGCAGGTGTCCGTTTCATCAACAGTTTGCCGGAAATCCATGAAAAACGTACAAACGCCCAAGGCGTTAAAAACTCGTCTGGAGCGCTTTTTAGCGTCTAAAGCATTCTATAGCGTCGACGAGTGTTTGAATTATAGTTGGGAGACCATCCAATCTAGAAAGACTAACACTGGCGTTGGCAGTGGAGAGAATTGGCGAGTAAGTGGTATGGATGAATGTAACGATTGTATGGTCTGAATGTGGTTATTGTAAACGAATGTAAAAATTATAGATTTATTCGGTATGACTTTTGCCACATAATTGTAATATTATCAACGGCAATAAAAGACTTGACTTTGACTTTGAAATAGCAAGTGTTCGTAAGGAATAGACAGTTATTTAAAATTTATCTTTAAAATTACATTTAATATCGCGCAGTATTTCTTGTAGAGTAACTGTGAGGATGGTAACTTTATGAGAGTAGGTGTCAACCAGTACAGTCATAATAAATTTTTGCCTAATTGTAAATATATCAGATTCCACAATTTAAAAGGAGTAGGTGAAGAATATATATTTGATTATTGAGAGTTGACATAAAATTCCATTGCATCATGTCCTGTACTGTTTTGCATCTCTTGAAAACTGACTTGAACTCTAAATGACAAGCAGCAGAAAGGGAAGGTGATATAGAGATAGACTCAAAATTCACATACGGTTTATCCCTTAACTACCTTAATTGTGCTGCATGCATTAGATTCTGTTCATTTGTAATTTAGCAAATAAAGCTTTTAATATTCCCTCATAGCTATGTATAGAAGGAAAAAAAGAAAAATATAACTAACATATAAATGGAACATTTAACATTGAAAGGATATTGTTAAGAGAACAGGATTTTTCCGGGACATTTGCCATCGTTTCAGTGAATCAAAATATTAGTAATACTACGATTCGAAATCTGGTCTCTTCTTGAGGTAAATAACTAAACTAATACATTAAATACAAACTAGGTTAAAATAAACAAATCATACCAAAGCGTTAAGGCACACCAAACTCAGGAATCACAACCACCATGTCATGTGTTAACTTCACTAACTCTAAAACATGCACTCAGTATAAAACTATGCACAATACCAATTCATTAAAGCTGAACCACAGAATACATGTAACAATACGTCTGCATTCGTCTACCAACCACTTACGACTTGACCAGATTCCAATAGCAAATGGCAAAGGACGGGAACCAGGAATGGGCCTTTTTTTATTATTATTGGTTCATGCTAGATGAACTTCTTAAAACCATATTGTTACTCCTCATTGGTTTAGTATAAATATCTGATCCGTGGGATTTATTTTCGTTTTCTTTTTAGTTCATTGTTTAGAATTGGCAACAAAAGCGGCCTAATCTCAAGTAATGGTTGACTGATTGGTTAATATTGCCAATCAATAGGGTTTTTCTAGAATTCAATGCAAACCAAAAGTATCACTCTTTGTTAAGCTTATCCAGATTCAGTGTAGAATTTTAACAATCCTTTAAAATCATTTACATATTTAGAGAAAGATATATTATTATATTTATAATTTCTTCATCCGAAAAAAATGAATGTTATGATTTAATAATAAATTATTAAATGTACAATACAATAATTAAAGAAAGTAAATGTCGTATTATTATTAGCTACAAAATCGTATAGATTTATTTACCAACCCAAATGGAAGACAATAAGTATTTAGTTCAAATAATTAATGAAATCTCTCTCTCTCTTCTCTCTCTCTCTCTATTTAATAAAACATAGACTATATTTTTTTATACAAAGCGAGACATTGTTCAATGTGTGAAAACCTAGAGGCAGTTTTTAATTTTTAAAAACGATTCTTTAGAAACGTAAGCTTCTCTACATCTGTTTACAAACACTTACTGGTGTGGTAACACCCATTAATAGAAAAGTTCTTGAAATATCTTAAATGTTTATTGTAACATTCTGTCATATAAATATTCGTTAAAAGATAGGAACACTCCACATTTGTCTTTTTTGTTAGATAATTTTCTTTTAAAAATTTGCCGTTTCAACTCGCTTCCTTTTGGACGTGTTCCGGTCGTTTAAAAACAAAACTTATAAGACTGGATTGAGTAAGTGTTTATTTTAAACTCTTTTATTGTTTTTTTTTTTTAATTCATGATTACCTTCAAACAATGTTAAAATGTTTACTAAAGCTTCTGCCAAATCACAAGTAGTTAACATAGACCACCATCGAACTTGAAATCCTTCATATTTAGGAATCTTGATGCAACATAATAATTTCTACAGAACAGTTTTCGTTATTCAGGACAGACAGACAAAAATACAAAACCATTTCCTCAGCCCTCAAGTTGGTAAGGTTCTCTAACGCTCAACCAACGAGAGCTTTTTAAATGGGAATATCCCCTCAACGGCGATAATCTTTGTTCTGAATCGATTGGGTTCAAAACCACCACTATCTGTGCGAAGTACCAATATTTAATATCAAAGAGCTTGCTCATAAAATCACCTGCTTACTCAATTACTAATTGTAAACTGAAACAAGGTTGACGTGTATATTACTTAAGCATTTAACATAAAACCGATTTAAACAATTTGTAAAAGCAATAATAGAAATAGATTTGAGATTGTTTTGAGATTGAAGATATCGTATTGTTTGCACCTGTCACGAAAGAAATAACACAAAGGTAGGTTTCAAAAAAATTTACCTCAACTAAATAGATTTTACAATTAGTGGCGGTAGCCTTTTTATATTAATAATTAATGCATAAGTAATTACGAATGTTTAAGACAACACGGACTTTGTATGAAATGTGATATCAGATAGGTATCACTTAAACTATCTCATACTAATGAAGACTGAGAGAGTATATGTGGAAAAAAGCATTTGAAAAACTGCCTGAAATTAATAATTTTGTTTCAAAAGACCCTTTGCTAATAATCTTTCAATGGAAATAAAAAGTAAAAAAAGCTTTGAGGATTTAAGAAAACATTGTTGGGTGTTAGCTGTATGGGAACATATTACATCTTGTTCGCCAATCCATGTATAACTGATTATAAATGAGGTAGGTATGTATGTCATAACCTATTAAATAAACATTTGTCTCTAAGTCTGCCTACCATAGTAACCAGTTACCTTGATTACTATGTCATTACTTCCGGTTCTTAAAAAATCAGTAGATAAAACTCCAATTATTTACATTAATGTCATCAAAATACTAGGGTAATTTATTGACCGTTTGAATTCAACCACGTCAGCTGAAAATTATTTCTTTACCAAGCTCAAACGAACTTTAGAAATACAGCAAAAAACATTATCAAAACTTTTCTTTATTATTAGTTTGATTTATTATCCAATATATAAATTGTATAGTCATTTTTAGAGATTAGATTAGGTACACTATTGCGTAAAGAAATTAATTATGTACGCTTTATGTTTAATTATATTGAAAAATTGCTATTGTTGAGATATGACTTTTATATATTGAATACCTTGTATTGAGATAAAATCTATGAAAATGTTTCAATTCCTTCTAAAGGAGGAAAGCTGGATCAGGTCTTGTATCCTGGCAACATACTTCTGGCAAAAGATTATTTGTAGGGCAACTATAATAGTGGGACACTTAGCCTCTCAAGTAACATTACTTTAAATAAATCCAGTAATCACTAATTTTTAAAATAACCATCTTAAGAAAATCTCATAATTCCTTGAAGGTCAAGTGTCTTTACCTACACCAGATTAATATAGCAGGTTTTGCTGGTTTAATTAATTCAAGCGCCTCGTTTGAAGCTTCTATTTAAGGCTTCTGGAAAGTTTTGCAAATCAATGCTCGTATTAAGACCATTAGATATGACACCCAGGGTAATGTATAATATTACGATGAATTAATTACTAATTCCAACAGACGATACAATTTTTTTTTCAAGTAAAACTTTCCCCATTTTGACTAGTTTAGCATTACAAAGATTTGAAATTCTCCAAAAGTATAAAAAAAATATGCCTAGATGAGTTTCAGGGTGTTAAAGAATAATAAATTTTTAATTTTAAAATTAAGATAAATGTGTCTTTAAATGTCACACATAAATATTTTGTTTTATTAATAAATTTTCCGTTTCAATTAACTATAACGGTAAGTATTTGTAGGATATATTGCATAGAGTTGCAAACTGTAATGATAAATACCAGTACATAAGTACTACTATTAAAATTAAAGTATTATACAAATTATGCACTTATGATGAAATACTTCAAATCACTAAGCAAAGTATCACATTTCCGAAACATATAAAAGTATAAAGTTATTACCAATCCTTAACATCTTAGAGATAACAAGAAATTCCTGCTCACTAAATATCGCTAATGTGAGACACAAATGTATCTATGGAACGCCTTACATCAGCTCAGGGACTAGTTAACTCGCCTCGCTTATCGCAAAGCTATCATTTTGTACATGAATATTATGTTGTTAGCAGAACCAGTAACAATACAAGATGTCTGAATGCTGTATAGATAGAGTTAGTTAGGTAGTAAGTTTATTGGAGCTTACTAGTATTTTACATCGTACTATCTTCGTGTATTATAAAGGCAATCTCATATTAAATTATAATAACTCATTGTAAAGATATTATGCTATATTAAAACATAAGATTTTTTAAAAAAAAATAATTTTTAACCTTAATAATTGAATTCGTTCAACACAAAGACACGAGCTAGTAATGTAGCAGGCACGATTCTCGCCTCCTATTATTCAGGGTCGGAACAAGCATCTACAATGACAACACGTATCTATATTACACACGTTTTTCTCTTGTGTTAGTCTGACATGACTCCGCCATTACTTGACAAGTACGGTGCTGTTTGTTTTTTATTTTGGACTGTGTGAACTTTTTATAAATTCCCCGGTTCCAGTTCTTGTGAAACATACAGGTATCATGAGGCAGCTTTTGTTCTGTTGCTAAAAAAATCTGCCTAAACTTGCTTAAAATTTTTTTCTGGGCAGAAGGCTGGCAACTGCATTTTAAACGTCATTATGTACGATTAAATGTCAGAGCACGAAATTTAAAACATAGTCCCCCAAGGCTATGTTAGTTTAATTCTGTGTTACCCAAGATAATTTTTCACTCTGAGAATGCCAATTGCTAAATTACAGATCTCTTCATCAACAGATTACTTTAATATTATTTGTAACACTTGCGAAGTTGCTGCCTGTAAGAAGTTTAATTTTAAAAGCTGTAAATGCTTTAAATGATATAAGAGAAAAACAGACTTTAATGTGCAAGGACCCATTAAACCTCTTTAATGACTCAATTAAAGCAGGTAGTGTTTTTCAGGATAACTTTTGGTTTATTAAACTCACATTTTCCTGTGTACTACGACTACTCAAAATACTAAAGCGTGTTAAACATGATAACGTGGTTTTCATATGTTTTATACACTAGTAGGATTGTTTGGCTTAAAATTTTGGCATTTTTATTAAATACTTACTGATATAGTTATGAGGTGAACCTTTTCTCACATTGAAAATTCAACAAGAAATGTATGCTTCGATTTTTCTTTGTAGAAAATTTTACGATGCTGCAATAAAGACCAATGAGGCAGATATCATATGAGAAGTAACCGATGAGGTGGATATCATTCATTGGAAAGTAATCCTACACTACATGCCACATACCTTCATCAACGTTTACTGAGTAAAACGACATTCAGGAATCATCAATCTGCGCGAAGGTTGATCACAAAGTGGTAATGATTTCTTAAATAAATACTCATAAAGGGGAGAGACCGTGGAAGAATGGCATGCTATATTGATTTCCCTCTGACTAGGACTAGGTTGTAAAGGGCATTCGTACTATATTATATCTCAACATTCTTATCAGATGTACAGTTTTACATGAGTGGATCGATGTACGAGGGTTTTGCAGAAAAGAATAATTGATGTCTGCTTATTTGACAGAAACGTTCTCCTTGAAGCTATTATAGTGGAAATATGGTGTATTCTTACAGGTTTATTATCTAATTAGAGGCCTATTATTTGTTAATTCTTCTTTTTTAAAGTTATGTCCTAGAGAAAACTCTCCATTAGGCGTATTTTTAATCCTCAAAGAATTTAAATTTTTTTAGCTTTTGGACTTTTCTGACTATTATTATACATACCGGTTTACATATTATTCACAGTACATAGGTTCAGCCCTAAACACCATATGGTAAAATGAGGAGGAAACCTATTTGTTTTTAAAGTAACGGCCTGTTAAGAACTGTCATTGTCTTTAATTTTTACTTTTGTTGGAAGTATTATCAAAATTATGTCATTATGGTAGTCATCATTGAAAAAACACAATTTACAGTTAAAAATGTTGAAATTATGAATGCAATACACGTTTTAGAGAATTTTTTCCAACATTCAAATTTGATTATTTGTCCATTATTACATTTTTTCTTATTGACGTTATAAAATTTTAACCCACTCCCATACTGTTCTGATGTTAATTGGTTTGCTTCCAATTAAGCTCGTTACAGAATGTATTTTCCTGTTCATTAATGACAAATTTAAGACAAAAGGCAGACACAGTTATCCTTGCAGGAAGATTAATTTAGTTAGTCTGAAGTAAATTATTTTAGAGAACTTGCGTCAAAATAAAAACCGAGTAACAGTTTCTGAAAGGAAATATACACATATGGTTTATTTATCATGTTCAGTTTCCATTGAAACCTCATGTATGTTTTCAGGAGGGTCCATGTTATCCACCTATTTTTACCTAAACTCTTTTAGCCGTAATGATGGTACTGTATTGAACGTTCTCTCGTTCTTTTACTTCAATTCTTTCGTTTAGCTAGAATAGGTTTAGAAGACTCCGTATTTCTTACTTATTATATGCTATGTTAATTTTTATCTCTATATTTACAAAAATTTCATTAAATTTGTTTAATTTCTTACATAATTGTATTGTAAATGAAAATTACTAAACAAATTTTTTTTTGTCTAGTTGTAGTAATATTTTTATCGAATGTTTTAAATGGACTGTCCCTTTTAGAAGCATGCATTTACTAGCATAATATCTTGTTTTTAATTTATTTAATTTAGGGCAAAAATAAGATAAATTTTATTTTCACAGTTCCAAAAAAAATATCTTAAACAATCTCCTTTTGAAAAGAACTGGCGATATACAAATTAAAGTTTTATCTGTGATCCAATAACAGTAACGAAACATTTCCGAGAACTTACGAAACTCCTTCACTGTTTTATGACAAAAATGAAACACAAGTGTTGACAAGGATATGTCAAAAACAATTTTTGTTCAACTCTTCCAATATTAGTTAAAACTAATTTAATAGTATAGTTGTAAAAAGAGGCCCTTTAATAAGTCTCTCTAGATGCTTTAACTTGGCTCAACTAATTCAATTATATCTCATTTAATAGAAATATTGCACTATTTACAGAAAATTACTTTGAAATTAGTTTTAATATTAAATTTAAAGTAAACTTCTATGGGTATTTTAACGGTAAAACAAGTCGTTTTGCCATGTTTGAAACCATTTAAATTTTGGAATGAAAGTTTTCATGTTACAGGATATGTTTAAAATGGAGGAAATTACAGTATCAGCTCTAGAAAATCTAATCGTACCCACTTCATTTATATCACCGAGTACTATGTACGTGATTTTTATATATATATATATAATAATATATATATTTATATTAAAATCACGTTACATAGTACTCGGTGTATAAATTGACGTGGGTACGATTAGATTTTTCTAGATGCTGATACTGTAATTTTCCTCCATTTATTAAAAACATATCCTGAAACATGAAAACTAGTTCATTTCACAAAATTTAAATGATTCACAACATTGGCAAAACGACGGACTTTTTTTTAACCCGTTTAAAAATATGGCCGCATAGAAGTTGAAGTTTACTTTAAATTTAATAAGTTAAAACTAAATTCAAAGTAATTTTTCTGTAAATAGTGCAATATTTCCTTATTAAATGAGATATAAATTGAAATTAGTATTGAGCCAAGTAATAAAGCATCTAGAGAAGACTGATATAAAGGGCATCTCGTTTTACAACTATACTATTACAATTAGTTTTAACTATATTGAAAGTTGAACCAAAATTGTTTTGACATATCCTTGTCAACACTTGTGTTTCATTTGTCATAAAAACAGTGAAGGAGTTTTCGTAAGTTTCATCGGAAATTTTTCGTTACTGTTATTGGATCACAGATAAACTCTTTAATTTGTATATAGCCAGTTTTTTCAAAGGAGATTGTTTAAGATATTTTTCTTGGAAACTGTGAAATAAAATCTATATCTTATTTTGACCTAAATTAAATAAATTTAAAACAAGATATTATGCTAGTAAATGCATGCTTCTAAAAGGACAGTCCATTTAAAACATTCGATAAAAATATACTACAACTAGATAAAAAAAAATTTGTTTAGTAATTTTTTTCATTTACAATACAATTATGTAAGAAATTAAACAAATTTTAATGAAATTTTTGTAATTAGAGATAAAATTGAACATAGCATATATCAAGTAAAGAAATACGAGTCTTCTAAACCTATCTCTAGCTAAATGAAAGAATTGAAGTAAAAAACGAGAGAACGTTCAATACAGTACCATCATTATGGCTAAAAGAGTTAGGTAAAAATACGGTGGATAACATGACCCTCCTGAAACATTACGTGAGGTTTCAATGGAAAAACTCACATGATAAATAAACCATATGTGTATATTTCCTTTTCAGAAACTGTTATTCGGTTTTATTTTGACGCAATTCTCTAAAATAATTTACTTCAGACTAAATGAATCTTCCTGCAAGGATAACTGTATCTGCCTTGTTGTCTTAAAATTTGTCATAATGAACAGTAAAATACATTCTGTAACGAGCTTAATTGGAAGCAAACCAATTAACATACAGAACAGTATGGGTGTAGGTTAAAATTTTTATAACGGTCAAAAAGAAAAATGTAATAATGACAAATAATCAAATTTGAAATGTTGGAAAAAATTCTCTAAAACGTGTATTGCATTCATAATTTTCAACATTTTTAACTGTAAATGTGTTTTTTCAATGATGACTACCATAATGACATAATTTTGATAATACTTCTCCAACAAAGTAAAATTAAAGACAATGACAGTCTTAACAGGCCGTTACTTAAACAAATAGGTTTCCTCCTCATTTTACCATATGGTGTTTAGGCTGAACCTATGTACTGTGAATACTTATGGTAACCGTATGTGTATGATAATAGTCAGAAAGTCCAAAAGCTAAAAAAAATTTAAATTCTGAGGATTAAAAATACGCCTAATTGAGAAGTTTTCTCTAGGACATAACTTTAAAAAAAAGAAAATTACAAATAATAGCCTCTAATAGATAATAAACCTGTAAGAATACACCATATTTCCACTATAATAGCTTCAAGGAGAACATTCTGTCAAATAAGCAGACATCAATTATTCTTTTCTGCAAAACCCTCGTACATTCGATCCACTCATGTAAACTGTACATCTGATAAGAATGTTGAGATATAATATAGTACGAATGCCCTTTACAACCTAGTCCTAGTCAGAGGGAAAATCATATTGCATCCATTTCTTCCACGGTCTCTCCCCTTTATGAGTATTTGTTTAAGAAATCATTACCACTTTTGTGATCAATCCTACACGCAGATTGATGATTCCTGAATGTCGTTTATTCAGTAAACGTTGATGAAGGTGAGGCGTATGTGGCTTGTATGTAGGATTACTTTCCTAATGAATGATATCCACCTCATCGGTTACTTCTCATATGATATTCTGCCTCGTTGGTCTTTATTGCAGCATCGTAAAATTTTCTACAAAGAAAAATCGAAGCATACATTTCTTGTTGAATTTTCAATTTGAGAAAGGTTCACCTCATAACTATATCAGTAAGTATTTACTAAAAATAGTGTATTCCAAAATTTTAAGCCAAACAATCCTACTAGTATATAAACATAGGAAACCGCGTTATCATGTGTAACACGCTTTAGTATTTTGAGTAGTAGTAGTAGTAGTAGTAGTAGTAGTAGTAGTAGTAGTAGTAGTAGTTAGTATAGTAGTAGTAGTAGTAGTAGTAGTAGTACAACAGGAAAATGTGAGTTAATAAACCAAAAGTTATCCTGCAAAAACTACCTGCTTTAATTGAGTCATTAAAGAGGTTTAATGGGTCCTTGCACATTAAAGTCTGTTTTTTCTCTTATATCATTTAAAGCATTTACAGCTTTGAAAATTAAACTTATTACAGGCAGCAACATAGCAAGTGTTACAAATAATATTAAAGTAAATCTGTTGATGAAGGGATCTGTAATTTTAGCAATTGGCATTCTCAGAGTGAAAATTATCTCTGGTTAACACAGAATTAACTAACATAGCCTTGGGGGACTATGTTATAATTTCGTGCCCTGACATTTAATCGTACATAATGACGTTAAATGCAGTTGCCAGCCTTCTGCCCAGAAAAATTTTTTAAGCAAGTTTAGGCAAATTTTTTAGCAACAGGAACAAAAGCTGCCTCATGATACCTGTATGTTTCACAAGAACTGGAACCGGGGAATTTATATAGAGTTCACACAGTCCAAAATAAAGAACAAACAGCACCGTACTTGTCAACGTAATGGCGGAGTCATGTCAGACTAACACAAGAGAAAACGTGTGTATAGATACGTGCTGTCATTGTAGATGCTTGTTCCGACCTGAATAATAGGAGGCGAGAATCGTGCTTGCTACATTACTAGCTCGTCTTTGTATTGAACGAATTCAATTATTAAGGTTAAAAATTATTTTAAAATAAAAATCTTATGTTTAATATAGCATAATATCTTTACAATGAGTTATTATAATTTAATATGAGATTGCCTTTATAATACACGAAGATAGTACGATGTAAAATACTAGTAAGCTCCAATAAACTTACTACCTAACTAACTCTATTTATACAGCATTCAGACATCTTGTATTGTAACTGGTTCTGCTAACAACATATAATCAGGTACAAATGATAACATTGCGATAAGCGAGGCGAGTTAACAAGTCCCTGAGCTGCTGTAAGGCGCTCCATAGATACATTTGTGTCTCACATTAGTGATATTTAGTGAGCAGGAATTTCTTGTTATCTCTAAGATGTTAGGATTGGTATTACTTTATACTTTTACATGTTTCGGAAATGTGATAATTTGCTTAGTGATTGAAGTATTTCATCATAAGTGCATAATTTGTATAATACTTAATTTAATAGTAGTACTTATATACTCGTATTTTTCATTACAGTTTGCAACTCTATGCAATATATCCTACAAATACTTAACGTTATAGTTAATTGAAACGGAAAATTTGTTATAAAACAAAATATTTATGTGTAACATTTAAAGACACATTTATCTTAATTTTAAAATTAAAATTTATTATTCTTTAACACCTTAACTGAACTCATCTAGCATATTTTTTATTACTTTTGGAGAATTTCAAATCTTTGTAATGCTAAACTAGTCAAAATGGGAAAGTTTTACTTGCAAAAAATTGTATCGTCTGTTGGAATTAATATTATATTCATCGTAATATTATACATTACCCTGGGTGTCATATCTAATGGTCCTAATACGAGCATTGATTTGCAAAATTTTCCAGAAGCCTTAAATAGAAACTTCAAACGAGGCGCTTGAATTAATTAAACCAGCAAAACCTGCTATATTAATCTGGTGCATAACTAATAAAGACACTTGACCTTCAAGGAATTATGAGATTTCTTAAGATGGTTACTTAAAAATTAGTGATTACTGGATTTATTTAAGTAATGTTACTTGAGAGGCTATGTGTCCAGTATTATAGTTGCCCTACAAATATCCTTTGCCAGAAAGTATGTTGCCAGGATACAAGACCTGATCCAGCTTTCCTCCTTTAGAAGGAATTGAAACATTTTCATAGATTTATCTCATACAAGGTATTCCAATATATAAAAGTCATATCTCAACAATAGCAATTTTTCAATATAATTAAACATAAAACGTACATAATTCATTTCTTACGCAATAGTGTTCCTAATCTAATCTCTAAAAATGACTATACAATTTATATATTGGATAATAAATAAAACTAATAATAAAGAAAAGTTTGATAATGTTTTTTGCTGTATTTCTAAAGTTCGTTTGAGCTTGGTAAAGAAATAATTTTCAGCTGACGTGGTGAATTCAAACGGTCAATAAATTACCCTAGTATTTTGTTGACATTAAGGTAAATAATTGGAGTTTATCTACTGATTTTTTAAGAACCGGAAATATGACATAGTATCAAGGTAACTGGTTACTAAGGTAGGCAGACGTAGAGACAATGTTTATTTAATAGGTTATGACATACATACCTACCTTATTTATAATCAGTTATACATGGATTGGCGAACAAGATGTAATATGTCCATACAGCTAAGATCCAACAAGGTTTTCTTAAATCCTCAAAGCTTTTTTTACTTTTTATTTCCATTGAAAGATTATTAGCAAAGGGTCTTTTGAAACAAATTATTAATTTCAGGCAGTTTTTCAAATGCTTTTTCCACATATACTCTCTCAGTCTTCATTAGTATGAGATACTTTAGGTGATACCTATCTGATATCACATTTCATACAAAGTTCGTGTTGCCTTAAACATTCGTATTACTTATGCATTAATTATTAATATAAAAAGGCTACCGCCACAAATTGTAAAATCTATTTAGTTGAGGTAAATTTTTGAAACCTACTTTGTGTTATTTCTTTCGTGACAGGTGCAACAATACAATATCTTCAAACTCAAAACAATCTCACATCAATTTCCATTATTGCTTTTAAAAAACGTTTAAATCTGTTTTATGTTAAATGCTTAAGTAATATATACGTCAAGCTTGTTTCAGTTGACAATTAGTAATGGGTAAGCATGTGATTTTATCTGCAAGCTCTTTGATATTAAATATTGGTACTTTCGCACAGATAGTGGTGGTTTTGAACCCAATCGATTCAGAACAAAGATTATCGCCGTTGAGGGGATATTCCCATTTACAAAGCTCTCGTTGGTTGAGCGTTAGAGAACCCTACCACTCGAGGGCTGAGGAAATGGTTTTGTATATTTTGTCTGTCTGTCTGAATAACGAACTGTACTATAGAATTATTATGTTGCATCAAGTTTCCTAAATATGAAGGATTTCAAGTTCGATGGTGGTCTATGTTACTACTTGTGATTTGGCTGAGTGTTCGCGTAAACATTTTAACATTGTTTGAAGGTAATCATGAATTAAAAAAAAAAAAAAATAAAAGAGTTAAAATAAAACTTACTCAATCCAATCTTATAAGGTTTTTTTTAAACGACGGAACACGTCAAAGGAAGCGAGTTGAACGGCAAATTTTAAAAGAAAATTATCTAACAAATAAGACAAATGTGGAGTGTTCCTATCTTTTAATGAATATTTATATGACAGAATATTAAAATAAACATTTAAGATATTTCAAGAATTTCTATTAATGGGTGTTACCACACCACTAAGTGTTTGTAAACAGATTTAGAGAAGCTTTACTACGTTTCTAAAGAATCCATTAACACAAGCCTGTTTCTGACAGTCTAGAGAAAAGACCACTTCTCGAATGGAGGCAATATTTCATTTAAAAAGCGTTATTCAGAAAAATCCTTCCAAAAGATACTGGCATTTGTAATTAAACTGCCTCTAGGTTTTCACACATTGAACAATGTCTCGCTTTGTATAAAAAATATATTCTATGTTTTATTAAATAGAGAGAGAGAGAGAGAGAGAGAGAGAGAGAGAGAGAGAGAGATTTCACTTTTAATTATTTGAACTAAATACTTATGTCTTCCATTTGGGTTGGTAAATAAATCTAACGATTTTGTAGCTAATAATAATACGACATTACTTTCTTTAATTATTGTATTGTACATTTAATAATTATTATTAAATCATAACATTCATTTTTTTCCGATGAAGAAAATATAAATATAATAATATATCTTTCTCTGAATATGTAAATAATTTTAAAGGATTAATAAAATTCTACACTGAATCTGGATAAGCTTAACAAGAGTGATACTTTTGGTTTGTATAGAATTCTAGAAAAACCCTATTGATTGGCATATTAACCAATCAGTCAACCATTACTTGAGATTAGGCCGCTTTGGTTGCCAATTCTAAAAAATGAACTAAAAAGAAAACCAAAAGTTATCCAACGGATCAGATATTTATACTAAACCAATGAGGAGTAACAATATGGTTTTAAGAAGTTCATCTAGCATGAACCAATAATAATAAAAAAAGGCCCATTCCTGTTCCCGTCCTTTTTATTTCAGCCATCTTGTTTCTTTCTGCCGTGACGATTGCCATTTGCTATTGGAATCTGGTCAGTCGTAAGTGGTTGGTAGACGAATGCAGACGTATTGTTACATGTATTCTGTAGTTCAGTTTTAATGATTGGTATTGTGTATAGTTTATATTGAGTGCATGTTTTAGAGTTAGTGAAGTTAACACACGACATGGTGGTTGTGATTCCTGAGTTAGGCGTGCCATAACGCTTTGGTATGATTTGTTTATTTTAACCTAGTTTGTATTTATGTATTAGTTTAGTTATTTACTTCAAGAAGAGATCAGATTACAGATCTCGAAACGTAGTGTTACTGATATTTTGATTCACTGAACGATGGCAAATGTCCGGAAAAATCCTGTTCTCTTAACAATATCTTTCAATGTTAAATGTTCCATTTATATGTTAGTTATATTTTTCTTTTTTTCCTTCTATACATAGCTATGAGAGAATATTAAAAGCTTTATTTGCTAAATTACAAATGAACAGAATCTAATGCATGCAACACAGTTAAGGTAGTTAGGGATAAACCGTATGTGAATTTTGAGTCTATCTCTATATCACCTTCCCTTTCTGCTGCTTGTCATTTAGAGTTCAAGTCAGTTTCAAGAGATGCAAAACAGTACAGGACATGATGCAATGAATTTTATGTCAAACTCTCAATAAACAAATATATTCTTCACCTACTCTTTTAATTGTGGAATCTGATATATTTACAATTAGGCAAAAATTTATTATGACTGTACTGGTCTACACCTACTCTCATAAAGTTACCATCCTCACAGATACTCTACAAGAAATACTGCGCGATATTAAATGTAATTTTAAAGATAAATTTTAAATAACTGTCTATTAACCTTACGAACACTTGCTATTTCAAAGTCAAAGTCAAGTCTTTTATTGCCGTTGATAATATTACAATTATGTGGCAAAAGTCATACCGAATAAATCTATAATTTTTACATTCGTTTACAATACCACATTCAGACATACAATCGTTACATTCATCCATACCACTTACTCGCCAATTCTCTCCACTGCCAACGCCAGTGTTAGTCTTCTAGATTGGAGGTCTCCCAACTATAATTCAAACACTCGTCGACGCTATAGAATGCTTTAGACGCTAAAAAGCGCTCCAGACGAGTTTTTAACGCCTTGGGCGTTTGTACGTTTTTCATGGATTCCGGCAAACTGTTGATGAAACGGACCACCTGCCTGCGAGGGCAGGTGTTCATAAACCACCGTTCTGTGTCGCCCATTACGGTAGTTGTCTCTGCCTCTCGTTTCATTATTCATGCACGTCACGGCCCCTAGTCAGGGCACATTTTGACTTACAGAATAAAACTGCCTCCAAGATATAGAGACATGGCAGGGTCAACAGCTGCAATTTTTTGAAAGCTGGTCTACAAGACTCTCTGAAGTTCATGTTGGCGATTGTTCTAAATCGCTTTCTTTTGAAGCCTGAAAACTCTTAAAATTTGATTGTTTGAACAAGCTCCCTACAAAATCACTCCGTAGGAAAGATGTGGGTAAATCAGGCCGTAATACGCCGCCATCAGAACCTGACTTGGGCGGTATTTGGCTAAAGATCTTAAAAACATAAACGCCAGATGCTAATTTTGAACAAACTGAATCAATGTGAACATTCCATGTCAAACCTCGATCAAGGTATATACCAAGGAATTTGGAGGAGTAAACTTCTTCTAATGTGGAGTCTCCCAGCTTTCACCTACACAATGTAAAGGCACTGTCCTCAGTGATAAGGGACCTGCAGGACAACCCTGACAGTGGCTTCAATCTGCTGGTTTACTGCCTAGGACCTCCTCTTCCCCTAACCACCCTTACCACTAACAATAAATACAAAGAATGTATTTCAGTTACTGATATTACTGTAATAGTTATCGATTTCCGCAATCATTAAACGTTGTCTCTGCGTTAATATAATATTAGTTTTTTTCATATTTGTAAAAAAATAGTTTTACCGCACTGTATTAAAATGCTTGCTAGTATTTAATTCATATTTTATCATTAAAAAATAGATAACATTTCATTAATGGTGTGATTAAAATTAAATAATTATATTTTTTGTGTAGACTGCAAAACTTTTAATTTTTACTTAATTTTTTAACAATGTTTAATTTTTTTATTTTTTATAAAACATTTCTTATTTTTATATTATGCGATTATTTTTATCATTGAAAATGTAATTAAAACTAAATAACACGCATAGGCATTGCTTCATATGCTGTAAAATGTAATTACTTTGTATGTAAAAAATTTAGAAATAAAATTAATTTCGATTCAGTTGCACCAAATGAGACAATGAGAACGCCTCTTCATCTAGATACATATGTAATACAGACAGAGCTATTTTGTAGTTTTGTAATATATTATGTTGAAACGATGTAATAGGTAAACAAATAAGAACTCACCGTATTGTCGGGAGTACTGTAAGTTCTGAATGACTTCGTCACCAGCTAGTTAGGGTGGTTTTTTAACAATTGGTTAGTCCGCTATTTCACTACCTTCGTGATTATATTGCGTTAAAAATACTGAAATTACAGTAAAATCTTGCCTTGCTACATTTCTTCAAACGGCCATAGTCTACAGCATACCACGTGACCAGTCAGGTTTTAGACTTTGCAGTAAGGGAGTGGGACATGGAGGTTACTTCAACTTTCACAGATAAACAAACTTACATAAAACATTTAGAAAAGGAAGTTTTTCCCTAACATATAATAATAGTAAGTTGTTAAGAACATGAAAGATTACAAGTTTTAGTACATGTAAATACTATTTGATTTAATTAAACTCATTACAAATTATTATCTACAAACCAAAACCTAAATAAATGAAAACATGATACTAGTGAAAAAAGTTTCATAAAAAATTAAATATACTTAATGTTTGAGCTCATTAATGGTAGTATTTAAAAAAGAACCAACTGTGTGGAGTGTTAGTATATAACTGTAATAACTGTATGTATTCAAATAATGTGATACATAGAGTTAGGTACCAGTAAAGGTAAAAAAACTGCTTCTGAATAACTTGCATCTCAAATTGATCATTACGAGATGTCAATCATTTTATTGTTGATATCAGTTTGTAATGGGAGTCAGGAAATTGAAATGAAGAAAATATTAGTTAAATGATACGAAGTTAGCGTGTAGGCAAACTTTTGCGTTAGGTAGCGATTGATTCATCGATAACACCACCAGGAATATTGCAATTTTAATTAACTTTTTCGAACAGTAAAATTTATGGAGAGAACTATCACGTGATGCAAGTAGTAACTATACCTTTTATTCCTTAACAGAACATAGTCTTACTGTATCGTATTGAATAATTACAATTATTAATGTTGATACCAGGTAGTTTTAGTAAATGAATAATTAATTCTAGTTGCAGACAGTTATGTGGTGTCCTAGTTACTACCAAATCTTTAACAAATTTTAATAAATAATTGAAACATCTATGAATAATTATTTTAATGTATTCAAGTGTTTACACCACACACCAAACACCAAGCCAAGGCCAAGGCCTGTCCGTGGTCTTGATCTCCGACAGTTGGTCGTTTGTCCTTCTAATAATTATTTCTGTTCACTTACTTCATCTAGATACATTGTCACTTAAGTTTTATTTTTATTCCTATAAAACATAATTTTTACTTTATTTTATTTAATTTTTTTTACTTAATAAGATATAACAAAATTTTTAAGGTTTGAAATATCAATTGCGAGTACTTTGTGGTGACTCGTTCTCACGCACAGGCTTTAGTAGCCCATGTGAGAATATTTCTCAAATAATTAAATTAGAAAAATATAAATTTATTTTACACAATATACGATTAAAACCCAAATATTTATGGTAATTGTATATTTTTACACAATGAATATATTAATATAATTATATCATTTGTAATTTTTTTTCGGAGAATAAACGATTTTGATTTGATTTGATTTGATTTTTTTTTTATAAAGAGACAAAATTTAAAGTGTATCACCCCGTTTTCTCAAATTTTTAGTAAAACAATATGATTAAACATAGCAAAATAAAGACAGTAAGTATTAATACAAGTTATATTATTTGAAATACAAATAAAGTATAGGATATTGTTAGTGATAATAAACTATATTAGTAATTAAGTAATTGGGTACCTATAGGTTGTCAGATATTTAAACAAATCTTGGTTACAATTAATACAAACAATAATAAATTGCAACAGCAAAATAATGTAATGATTACTGCACAAGGAAATATTCAATTTATTTTTCCTTATCCTGCGTTCTTGGTTATCAGAAATTTTCTACGAGTGTTCTAGCTTTTGCTGAAAAACAATGAAATATTCTGGACAAAACAAAACGTTGTGAGCGTGCAAATGTAATAAAACATTTTGTTAAGAGTTAATGTGCCAAATTAGAGCCAGTTTTGTTTGTTGCCGGAACATGCTTTAGACTTTCCCACGTGTGGCAAGTTACATTCATAATTACTTTTATACATTTTACGGTTTTTTAACTTTTAAATATTTACATATTTAGCTGTTTAGTAATTTATATTAAACATGGAGCAGTAATATTATTATTATTTTAAAACATTCTAAATCATTTCGAGACGATTAGCAATCTTTTTCTGGATAAAAAACTTCCACTAATTTTAAAAATATAAAAAACAATTCATCCAAATTGGTCAGCCGTTTTCAAAATTAACATTTAGCAACTTATTTAGCAGTGACATTTATTTATAAGACTAAATAAAGTTTGAGTTTACATGAAAATCATAAATAAAAAAATTAGTTTCTATAACATGTTTAATATGATTTTTTTATGGTTTAAACCGCTTGATATCAACTAATTCTATCATTTACGTATGCAATTAAAAGTATTTTGCAAGATTAATTCTGTTATAATTAATTATTAAAACGTACATTTGTTTGACAATCTACGTGACATTTGGATTTGACTAATACTTTAATTTTCATTGTGTCTTATTTATATTTTAAGTTGAACTTAAACAAATTACAAAATTGTAAATAAAACTTTTGTTACACCTGAAATGATATAGTACATAGTACATTTTAGTATATGTTTAATCTTATAGTCTTCTTGGAAATGGTTACATTCACCTTTCCACTGCAGTCTAACCTTCCGAATTCCCTTGGTTTCTAGAAGTAAGTGGAGACGAAAGGGAACACTCACACGAGCACACACGTGCACACGTCACAATTGTTACGACACATAAACGAACACCATCGTTACGAGCCCCATAGTTTGCAAACGCAGAAACGCTAGGGAAACATTACAAGAAAACACAAAAGGATACACTTTCCCTCTAGGATTATGAATTAAATCGTAAACTATTAAACTCAATTAATAATTTCTAAAAAGAGTAATTAAAGTTATTACACTAAGTCTGTTAAATTTTATCAAGTAGATATACTCTAAAAATTAGTATTATCGTGCCATTCTGAAACAACCATTGTAGTCAAATTAATTATATTTTTGAATTATTAAAACAATACATTACCTAGTGTATGTGTAGTGTGTGTATTTGTGTAAGTGGGGCGACCTCCTGCCACATAGACCGCATCACCCTGGAACAATCAGAAAACAAACCATGTACTATATTTAATAAAACATTGCAGTTGATATATTATGAACGTTTAAGAATATGGCGTTCCCAAAAAGTAATTTGCGTAAGGTAATATCTTTGAAAGCTTTATATATTGAAAGAATGTGTTGGTAAACATTAATTCAAACAACAATGCGTAAACTTAAGTGTTATATGATGAGATAAATATAGTATACCTGAAAGTGTTGTGTAGTGAAGAATTATTTGTCGTAGTTAAATGTAGTTCTACACGCACTCACTCATTCACACTTTTTTCCATTCAACCAACTTTCATACTTTGCGTGTTTTGCAACACACGTGAAGAAGTGTTATATGATGAGAAGTGTCACAGAGAGGACGTCGGATCAACGTAGGACCGAGGCCACCTGAAAATAATCAGAACAAGACTCTCGAATCACAAATATGATACCAAGAAGTTGCCTATTTCTCTTTCAAACTTATGGCATAATGCTGTAACAATCTAGACATGTGACCAAAACAGTTGTTTCAGAATGGCGTGAAAACTCATATCTGACATGATTCAAAGACTTACGGTACTGAAGTTCCTCCCATTGAGAACGTAAAGTAAACCTGTATGCTGAAACAAAACGTCAGAATATTATTACAATTAGAGTCCTTGTAAATTATGCACAATAAATAAGGTTATTAGTACTATTAAAAGTAAATATGTATATTCTATACAACGAAGTAGAACTGGATCTTAAATGCATGATTTGAACAATATTTATACATAATAAATAATTATAGCTCAAAGAAATGTCAAGACTATTGATTTTTAGGCATTTTAACTTTTACTCTAAATACATAGAGAGTAGATTGAGTCCAGAAGAGGCCTATTCTCATAAATGCTTGTAAACATAATGCGTGCATCAGATAGAATGGTGGAAAAACAATATAAGTTACAATTAAACAAATAAGTTTCCTATAAGACCTTCCTTTTATTTCCAGTTAATTGACTTCAGTACCCTGATAATCTAAGTGATGCAAAGTTTTTAGATACTCAAATTTTGTCAATCGTAATACAAAACACTACACGAAATATTTGTACTGTAGCAGACAATGCAATTTATCTTAACAAAAGATAATCACGCTTACAGATAAGATGGTAATGCATTGGTGTAGTTTTCGCCTTCCATACCATTTGCTGGTCTAAGACTATTGCATTAAGTGGAATAAATCAATATAATACACCGTTAAAAGAATTTATTTCATTGTATTTGGGCAGAAAACCTCTTTTATATCAGTAAATCTGACATTCATCACTAGTATTAAGTTTATTGTAAAGTTCTTTCACTGCTATAGTATAATCCTTCTTTTATAACGATCCCCTCTGTTCCTACATGCCTTAGGTTATAAAATAGCACAATGAGCAAAGTCTAAATAAAGACCAACTTTTTGCAGCACATTCCTCATATGTAAAATAACTCACGCTTCATACATTAAATAAATAGATTAACCGCTAGGTCAGCCCTTTTTTGAATCAAGATTACTTTTATACTTGAACACACATTAAGACTAAGATTAAAAACAAAATCGTAATGCCTGAGCTACCGAAGGTATTGGGATTGCTCTTTTTACTTTTCCTCAGCCGTTCGTCATCTCTGGTGGGTTGTGAAAGTGATATTCAGTGCACAGTCTGTTCCATTAATTTTGTTGGTACGTGCATCAATAACTCTTGATTCTCAAATGCATGTTTCAGTATTTTTGATATAACGTACAGCTTAATTTATGCACCATGACTTTTATAAGTTAACCATTACAAATTCATTAAATTTTTATTTTAGTGCATGCTTAATCTTAAAGGGATTTTGATACCTGAAGAAAGTTTATATAATATACGCTACTGTCATCATTTAGTTCACTCCTGCTTAAGTCATATTTTGATTTGCTTCTTTCATCACTCACAAACTTAAGCTCAAGCTGTGGCAACCAACTTAGCTTAGTGGTTATAATCAAACCAATCTAAACTCGTTCATAAGTCTACGATAATTGTTTTTTTGAAGTAAATGTATTTTATATTATTGGTTTATCCAAAGTATGTGTACAATCTAATTCAATGAAGAAAGGATTTCCTGACAATCTAGAGGTCCATTCTGCACCAATAATAGAAAACAAAATCCTTAAATCCTTTTGTCTCGTTCTTCGCGATTCATCTTAAGAAGAGCACGGCACAAAACACATTGTGACTTCCACGGTTTGGTAAGTCCTGCATTAGAGCTATTCAATGTTGATGTCAGCCTTAGTAGTTATCGGCTCAATACACGATGAAAAACGCTTCACAACGGTACATTTCCTGATTAACTGGATCAAATACATTCCCATCTGCTTCCACGTCCTCTTACCTCTGTTTTGAAATAATCTATCTTAACGTACTCGTAGTGAGGCGTTCTCCAATCTCCACTTCCAGTATTTCCTTATGAAAAACGCCATTATTGAAAAGGCGGAGTTAGAGCTGTTAGTCCTCTCTCTACCACTCAACCTCAATATAACCTCAATACATGTATTTCGTTGTTTCGTTATGATTTTCGTTGTTGACTTTAACTGGAAAATATTTCATAGAAATTCGTCAATAATGTTTAGGTGAGACAGGTAGTGTTGCAATTACTGACATTTCTAATCTTACGTTTGCATACTTCTATCTACAAGTGACCCTAGTTTATGGTATATTAATAGTTTAATGTCTCTGGTATTAAAGAAATTACTGTCATTTGAAGAATTCTTCGATGGAATCCACCCTGTGTTTATCTAAACTAAAGAATTTTGTCAACTATTGACGTGCTTTGAATAAGGTTTAGTAGCCTATATATGTGGACAAAGGTACTTAGTTAAGCTAGTTATCTGTAGCGGAATAAAGTATACTAACTTGCGAAAAGCCTTACCTCAGTCTAATAGCAACTATATTACCTCTGTGTATTATTTATTTCGTGCAAATGAATAATAATATTGAAGTAAATGAAATAATATGAAATTAATAAAATTGTTAAGTAATGAGCTAAGTCATTAACAAAATAGAGAATACTCACTTTAATTAAATAAATATTATAATATACTAGCTGTTTCCTACGGCTTTGCACGCTTTTCGTAAGCTTTGCTCGTGTATGTGAACTTCTGGTTTAATTGAATTATATTTCCAACGCCGATGTAGAGTTTGCCTTGTTGCCACGATCAAAAAAATCTGTTTATGTTTATAGCCGTTGTGCACGTACATGTACTTTATTATAAAGAGGTCTAACACTCAAACTTTCAGTTCAATATGAAATGTATCTCAAAGACAAATACAGATAATAACTTAGCGCCTTCAAGTAGTGTTTGGCTATGTAATATACGTAACTGTGTCGTAATTGCAGTTTATAGTGTGCAGGCGCTTTGAAACCTTTTATCTTTTGCAGCGCCGCTTGGTGGTGAGTTACATCAGTGGGCATAGCTTATAAACCTTCTCCGTGTAAAAATACGTATACATACAAATTTTCAAAATGGTCTGTCTAATATTTTGCGATTCCATAAAGGACATACATAAACATTCATTTCTATATATAGACAAGAAAAAATAATTACAAATGACTTGTTAAATGTTGAATCTTTTCAACATCTATAACTTACCTATTCACTCGGAAAACATAATTGGTCAGTAAATACAGTTCTGTCACTCCGGCTAAATCTGCTACAAAATACAACTGAGTTCGATCTCAAAACGATCGTGTTTACTGATCTGCTGAACAAGATCAGGAAACACATCCAGTAATCAATACCAATGACACAATGCTATATATTTTTTGGAGAAGGCATGTAATTGTGTAAGGAGACATATTTATTGGAACTTCATATTTACATTACATACAAATTGCAGAAACGAATCGTCACTGATATACTGAAATTTAAATTACACACAACAAGGAGCTAATCATAGTATTTATAGCAAAGAAAATTACAAGAGTTGTTTTATTTGCTAAAAACTAAAGGCGGGATGGGCCATTGATAATCTCGGGTTAGTTTATCAGAATAGTAAGACTTCGGAATTTGGATATGAGTTCAAATCTTGCCAGTGAGCATCAGTATTTACATAAGTAACGTCGACCTTGTACAGTAACGACTCTCCTCCTGATTGTATTTTATAAGGCTCTCAAAAAAATAAAAAAAAACACTGGCCCAAGACAATTGGCATAATAAGGCAGAAAAGGCGATCGAGCTATTCTTTATAAATATTACTATGCAGGTAAACTTGAAAATTAAGTACAGTTACGGATGGAGAAACAAACATTTAAACTAGGGACAGATATATAATTTAACGGCCTCGATTTATTAAGTATCCAAATTTATACCAGGATGGAAAATGTATCGGGGTTAGGAAGGTTATATTTACGGGAGTATAGTTAATACATATGTACATAGCAATAGGAAGGAATATTATAGGTTACGCATATAACATATTAAAGTATTAGAACTATGAGACAGCCGGAAACAAAAATACAAAAATTAGAAACTTTATAAAGTGGGTAAGTTACAGCAATACCTGAAAAAAACAACAAATCATTTAAATGCTAGTTATACTTCCACATGGGTTGATTTTGATAGCAATTCTGCATGGATATGAGTTAAAATATTGCTAGTGAGCATCAGTATTTTTATAAGTAACGTCGACTTTGTACAGTAACGACTCTCCTCCTGATTGTATTTTATAAGGTCCTCAAAAAAATAAAAACCATTGGCCCAAGACAATTGGCATAACAAAGCAGAAAAGGCGATCGAGCTATTCTTTTTAAATATTACTAGACAGGTAAACTTGAAAATTAAGTACAGTTACGGATGGATAAACAAACATTTTTTGAACTACGGATAGATATATAATCCATCGGCCTCGATTTGTTAAATATCCAAATTTATACCAGGATGGAAAATGTATTGGGGTTAGAAAGGTTAGAGTTACGGGAGTATGTTATTACATAGGTATATAGCAATAGGAAGGAATATTATAGGTTACGCATATATGATATTTAAGTATTAGAACTATGAGACAGCCGGATACAAAAATTTAAAACTCCACAGGTTGTGTAAGCTACAGCTTAAGGTGAAAAAAAAAACAATAAATCATCTAAATGCAAGTTATAATTCAATATGGGTTAATTTTAGATAGCAATTGAAGGAGAGTAATAAGCCTGGTATACCCCAAAAGAAAGTAGTAAATGGTAGGTAGGTAAGGGACTGACACAATTATAAAAATTCCCGAGTAGGCAACCACAACACTAGGAGTACTATAGTTATTACTATTATTTATCAGTGCTAATTCCAATACTAATTAATTCTTACAGTATCATAGTCTTATGATGATGTCTGTAAAGGATATCTCAATAATGTATGTAGTGTGAATCGTAGGTAACTTAAGATGTTAGTATGTGTAATAAACTTTGAAATAGGTGTATATTTTAGAAATGTTGTACTGGTAGCTTTGCTAATAATAGCAATATTTTGTACATACCGTTTAGAAGGGGTACCAGGCTGATCCTCTTGGTCCCTTATCGATGAGATGGTGAAATTCCGAATCATAGTCTATGACAGAGTTTACGTCCACTAACCGTTGTAATCTCTCAGTAAAGGTCAGCAAACCAATTTCTATGCTCGTATGTGGATGTGCACCATGTCAAATGTTTTGAAGTTTTAGAATTTTAAAATTGGTTTTCATGGAAACGACGATATACTTTGTTACAAAAACAAAAGTGCCACATGGTCAAAATGTATTTATTATTTTCTTTGTTTACATTTGTAGTAAATGACACCTGGTCAATGACGTATGTAAATAACATCCGAAGTATCATAATAAGAGTAGTAAGCCAATCTTCACAGCTGATGTTTCATCAAATATGTCAAAGAGTAAGATTAACAATTTTCGTATACATTAACGAAGGTTCAAACTAAAACAAATTTTGATTTTAATGCAAGTTGATGAATAATTTCTTTCCTTTTAAAAGTAAATTATTTATGTATATCAACATTATTCGAACAAAAAGGTTACGCGATTTAGATGTTTCGACGTCTAAAACATTTGCAGCAGCGTGCGTTACATCGTGTGGTTATAGAAAATGACGAGCAACGAGAATACCGATTAGGAGAACCGAGACGTCATGACGGAAGACATCGTAGGGTTTTAGAACTTAATAATTATTTACTGACATACGAGTATAAATGTGCTGTCACTGCAGCTGTGCAATATCACGCCTTAGAACCCAGAAACATGTGAAATGTATGTACCAATTGTGGTGCATTGAATTTTCCCGAAGAATCGGTTTCTAGTCACCCATATTCGAAAGAGTTTCATAATAAGACAAGAAACATAAACGTATCTTTTGCTCTAGCATCTTTTAATGCAAAAGATGACAGAACAATAAATAGTCATTTATAGTTTTATAGTTTCCGGACATGTATATCATAAAATTTAATCCCTAAACACTAAGCAAAGCTCGGTTTCCTGATATTATATATATATATATATATATATATATATATATATATATATATATGAGCACAAGTTAGTATGCAATTTCCTGAATACACTATTACTTGGTTGTAGTGTTTCGAATTTCATTACTATACTAACACCAAATTGTCATATAACAAAAAAGAAGAAGACTGTTTTGTGCGCACAAAAGGATGATGAGTTCCTATTATGTAACTTATTTAGTCAATAATTTTTCGGCAACTTAGTCATGAAGTACATTACTCGTAATATGAAATCACTATCAATTACGTTCACCGTTGAACTATTCTTAATATGTTCACACAACACACTAAATCTTAGAATAACATAGGCTATGCGTAGTATTATTTTCACCGCACGAGTAAATACGATTAATATGAAAATTCTAAAACACTTTTCGTCCCAATGTGTCAAATATTAACGTTTAATATATCCGTTTTCCTTAATAGTTATAATGTGATAACATTACGAAGTTTTATGAACTGTTACATATCAATACCATATCATTGAAAATAATAAGTACAGAAACTTGACTTAATTCAAAAACAATAATCCTCTAATAATAACTAGGAAGGTTGTTTATAACTTGTTTAAGTAAGGTTTAGATTAGACCTTAAATAATCCAATAGCACTTTGCTTTAATGTAGTTATTTCAATTATATTGGCTTAAATTTACATTTAGTTTAATTAAAACTGGTAAAAGCGTTACAAAACTATAAACATAAATATAATTAATTGAAACCCAAAAACTAACAATGTAGATTTTGAATGCTAAGTACTGTTTTAATTAATAATATTATTATAACACTCAGTATTCCTCACTTTAAACCCAATTAGTGTATATTACTTCCACTACCTAGCTCCATCTGTTACAACACCTGTTGTTGGCACTCTGAAGGTAGTGTGAATGTTATTTCTAAGGAGTACAACAAGAGAAAGAAAACATAAGCGAATGAAAATAAACTATTTCTGAATCTTTAATTATATTATACACAAACATATAGTTAAATTATTGAAAATTCAATTGATTATCGGTCACTAGTATTTAAATTATCCCAATATTCATGTGGATAAATCTGGATACATTTTTGTAATTCATATAAAGTCTCGGAAGTATACAGGGTGCTTAAATAGTGTGGATAAATTATTTTATTTCCTTGAAAATTTAAACATAACTCGTTCAGCAATCGTTTATTAAACCAGACAAGTCTTCACAAACTTTCAGGACACTTAAAGTACAGCATATGAAAAGTAAAATTATATTCTTTTGGAATTGATGATAGATAACAGTTTAAATGTGTATTAAGCACTATTATGCAATTAAATTCAAACAATAAATACACAGATACTTATCTAATTGTTTGTGTATATGACGTTCTGATCCAAATTTATTGTATGCAACTGTATATCCTACAAAAACAAATCCCACTGTGTCACTGAAATATTGGAAATCCCAGGGACATCCACAACACGGACAGACATTCATTCCTGTAGCATCGTCTGACTCTTAACCTCACATTTACATGTTCGTACTTCACACGATCTGATATTTAGAGATTAAATTTGCTCAAAATTACTTTTAGTATTTTAAATTGAAGTAAAAGACCAGGAGAACCCCCATTTCCCTCAAAATATCTTTTCGCTGCGTCTAGAGTGACATGATACTTAGCATGGGAGAGGTTTTGAGCAGGGGCTGCATCTTGATATAAATCCATGAAGAAGAATAAAATCCACCATATCAGTCATGCCAGCTTGGAACAAGAGCAGGCTAGTTATGTGCGAACTTCTTCCAGTCAAAGCAGACAGGGAAGTATAGGAGAGATAATATTTATAATGTTTAGAATGAAAAAAAGCCTTTAAAGAGTCTCGGAGTCTCGCCTATTTCACTAACCATCCTCAACAATAAACAAACCAACTAGATTATTTTTACCTGAATATTTCTAAATTTGCGGTTAGAGACGTCCAACTCGTAGATATATATTTTATTTGACTACCCAGATTAAATTGACGCTTCTGTTTTTACTATATGTAGTATAGGCTCTAAAGGCAAATGTAAACCACCTAAGTGAGAAGGAAATGATCCTTTGCGAGGTAAGAGAGCAAAGATTTTGTTTCAAATTAATAAAAAGATCATTAACTTATAAGAATATGTCCCAATTGACTGTTTTTTGAGATTCTGAATACATAGTATTAAGCAGAAGTAAGATGAGTCAGGAAAATTTGAATATTATTACATGAATGGGTATAATACAATTGATTTAAAAAGGTTAGTTTTAACATATGGTGATACTTATGGCTGTCACGTGCCACCAATAATTGTTCTCTCCTCTGTCAAGTCGTCCTTAAGAACCGATTTAATGTACCAAAACAGAAGGATCGTAAGTTAAAGTGATTGATTGAAGTTAGTTTCCCATTTTACGACACAAGCTGTTGAACGAGGACGTGACTAGAATGCCTGTTTGCTGACATAAGGTGAAAGTAACATCTCCACAGTTCACAATGCTCTCTACATAATGTAGTGAAACCACATATAAACATCTTTAGAGCGAGTTCAAATACTATATTTAAAGTAAATGCTTTATTATTGTAGAGATATAAAACATGTTTTATTCTAATCAAAAAGGCTTTGAAATATTACTTATATATTAATTAAAAAGATAATGTTTTCCGACTTTTTAGACTACATTTTTTCATGCCAAAAATATTTCCTACAGTTTTTTTAACTACACTACTATTGCCGTTTGTATAGAATTTTGCTTTGCATTAAAACAATAAATGTTTAATATAACTTTTACGAATTTTAATTTTTTGACCAGATTTAATTTTTAATCTCTGAACCACTTTGTATTACGAAACTCTCAGGTGTGGACTTGTATTTCAATTTATAAATTTGCATATTTTAATCATAATATTACGTAATACAATAATAAATACTTGTATTCAATTTAGTGCTGAACAGTACAGAATGAAGTAGATATCATTAGGCAACGTTAACACAATAATAAAAAAAATTATAGATTGATTACATAACCTCGTCTTGTGTGATAATGTGTTAAAATGTGTTGAAGAGACCACCTTGCACTGGCATGAATTTTAATTAACAGTATAATGCGAATAAGAACATCGATATTAATAGAAAAGTGGACTGGACTGGACGATTGCCATCAAAATACGTGAATCCTCGCATAATCCAACCATGACAACCATATCGTTTAAAATTCGCCTATTATTAATTTTCTTTAAACAATGAATGTGCAAATATATGCCGCTGCCGTACGCAATAACTTGCCTGCAGCGGTATAATCCTTACTAACTCATAACGTACAAGTTACATAAGCTTTGAATGGCTTGTGTAACTTAATAAGCGTTGTTCCAAGAACTTTGGAGAAGATGGAGTGGAGTTAGAGGCTTATGGGCAATTTTGTGCAGCTCGTCCTATTGAAAGATAAAACAATGTCTGCATCGTTTATTACTTACGCAATCAGTTATTGCTTACTGAACTAAGTGTTGAGTTTGGTGCTGCAGAATATATTCAGGCTATATGACTTTTAAAAGCAGCTATGTAGATTAATTAGAGGTTTTCAATAATAAAATAGATAATTTGTATGAAAACAAGTGAGTATTTACTAATGTTAAGTTACTTGATAAACGCACAATTGAATAAAATGAAAAAAACAAAACAAAACAATAATTATAACATTTAAATTTAGTTGATAAAATAGGAGTAGTATAAGCTGATACAAACTGAATGGAATCTAAGTATGTATGTACCAAAGTTGTATTTTTCTTTATCCAGTCTTGACTACTTACATTTTTTTAATTAATGAAGCAAACGATAATGCATTTCGGACATGACAGATTTAAATGAACACATTTATATTTAGATTACTGTATAAATTCATTATTTATACAGTTTCATTAATGTTGTTCGGACTATAATTATGTAAACTTTATAGTTAAACTTTATAGAAATAACACTATTTAACTACATAATTCGTGAAAAAATTATTTTAAAGGCGGAGTAAATTATATGATCTAAGCTAAAAGTCCTGTGTAGGTTACAGGTGTCCATATTGATAAAACGTCGCTGATAAATATACAAAATTTGACGGCCAGGAAAACAGATCACTCTACAAAAAGTAGCCTATTATAGAAATAGAATAAAATATTAGCAATATATATATATATATATATATATATATATATATATTTCATTACTAAAACGCAGTTAATGCCATTACTTAATTACCGTAGAAAAATATAAATTTACAGTATTACAATTTATTACGGAGAGAATTCTTACAGGATTCTTAATTATTTCTGTTTTTCTATATACATTCAGAATTTTTAAAGTGTTTTAGTCCTACAAGTTTTCCAATATATTTTTAAATTATTTTGATCTAAAATGAATGAAATGAGTTATTTAGCATATACTTTCGTTTAAGTAAAAATAGCCGGGATACCACAAAACCAACTAAATTGCTTATTCATTGCATAAAACTAATCTTCTATATTCAAACAAAATGTTATGGTTATAATATGTTATTATTTGATAACATAATTTCGGGCATTTACCACCCTCATATTGTAAGTATATATCATGCTGCATTGTTCATTATTTTAAATTCTTACAATGCAGAAAATTATATACCACACACAATTTAAATTTACAAAAACTATAACTAATATTTAAAAGTGGAATGTAAATCTTTAAATACTGAATAAGTAATACAACGAATGTTAAAAACTATAAACATAACATGCAGTTTTATTCTAATTAGAGTTCAATATATAGTTTATTGTATCATACCAACCAGTCTATAAAACATCCTAACCATCAGCTAGACGAAATATCATACTAATATTTCACTATGTTAAGGATTGGACTTTATTTAACGCTTGTTTTTCCACCCCTTCCCTTCACTTTTATCAATTAAAAATATTATTTTTAATTAATTATACATATTTAGCAAATGAGCTAATATCCAAACTTAGATATTTATTTTTATTTAGATTTTGTTAAAAGAATTTGTATTGATTTCTTTTTTTTTAATATTGTACTGGGACCTACTAGACAGTATTTAGTATATTTTGGATGTGTAACACGTTAATCAAGGGGTAGCAGATCAAGCATTAAATTTTTTTCAATTGAAATTTTTTACAACGCTATCAAATATATTAAATACAAATAAGTCCGACATATATATTAAATAAACTTTTAAATAAAATATACTACAGTAAAGGCTTAAACGCTTTTAAGTGACAATAGCTTATAACAATGTGAAAGCTGAAATTTATTGCAGCCATTTGTAAAAGCAAACATACAGCATTATTACGTAAACAAATCTGCTCGTTTTGTAACAAGCGAGGCGAAGTAACAGTTCCCTCTCTACCTTGTTGTGAGACGTTATGGAGAATCATTTGTGTCTCACGTTAGTGAGATTTAGTGAATGTGGAATCCTTGAATGACTAGTTAATGTAAGTTATACAGCCACTGAAGTTGAAGCAGTTTGTAGCGTACTCAGACCAGCAACAATGTAGGTTGGAATTTTTCTAATGTGACAGGGTAGATTTAAGTAACCTAGTGCAGGTCTAGTTAACTTAAGTTACACAGACTCTGGACTTGAGGCGTCTGTCACGTACTCAGCCTAAAAATAAAGCACGAACCAATTTGCCTAACGTTATAAGATAAATTCAGTTCAGCTTGGGTATTTTACACTTCCAGAAAGAGCTCTGTTTGTCCTCATCACTATGAAAATTGGATATAATCTGGAGCTGGCTGCCCGGAGTCTAGGCATATCTCGTCTTAAGTTTACATCATGCATCAATAGGATTGAGTAGACTACAGGAATTTCTCCGTCTTAAGAATAAATAATCTCATTGTAATAGGATTGTATAGATTACTGGATGTTACATTTCTTTGAAGTAAGCATTGTTTGCATACTTTCTTTCCTTGGGTACATCAATGTGAATTCAATTTTGTTATCTTTGATAATTAAAACAGACTGTGAAGACAAATCTTTATGAACATACAAACCTTCCACTTATAGTTAATTACTAAGTTACATACCCTAAGTAAAGGTACAAAAACGGAATTTTCTGATTTCGAATGCTCCTGAAATTGAAAAATTAATTAACGGTGATGTATTCTTAGATTCACATGTGTGGTAGCTACGGTGTCTTAGGGAATTCGGCCTTTGTAATATCCAGCTTCTGGTAGCGCCCAACCTCTGCACATCCGGCTTTTGGAAGCTCTCTCAATTTTTTAGATTCTGGACCCAGAAATTTCTTATCTTCTGTGAGCTTCTTAGTCTTATCCAATCATTTCATAATTCTTGAATCAATAAAATTTTTAGTTAATAAAATTGCATGATCGTTAATTATGAAATCTAACATTAAAAACTATCTCGCCATATCCTATGTCACACGATCCTACATTTAAAAGTATACAGACTATGCAACCGTAACCATACAAAGTTACGAATGTTATTTTCGTCATTCATACCTTCGGGGAACCCAGGGTTACTGAAGAACTTTGGCGGAAAGTAGCGATTGTTTTTACTGCGCGAGGTGGCAATGTTTACCTTCAATATTCACTATAATCCTGCTAGGATTAGGAAACTTTGACATTCTAAAGGTTTGACGTGTTTGCGTTGAAGAAAACAAATAGTTGTCAGTTCACCGCTAACATATGCAGCTGTTATCACAACAAGTTTTTTTATTACAATGTATCAAGGCTCAGAACAACACCAATTCAATAGTAGTGTTTCTTTAAGTAAAATATACTTAAATAAGCATGTGGATGTTTTGTTTTAATTTAACGGGATTAAATATTTCTTCTCGCCCTCTAAAAGTGTCATCATTTTGGAATAATCAAAAGCAAAGATGATTATTCAAAATAGGTATCTTGTTGATAACTGATTGGATTTTCAGTCCGAATAGGTACAACGCAGGTTCAAATCATGTGTGTGTTCATAAGACTTTATCAGTAATATGCACCTTGTACTGTACAACTGTCCTCTTGTTCTGTTTGATAAGAGTCTCACACATATATTAAACAGTCCGCAGAATAAAGCCATAACTGAGATTAGCCTGCAAAAGAAAATATTTAATAATGTTTTAGGTTTCTGTTTTAACATTACTGTCTGCGACCGTTTATAACGCCCGCCACATTTGAATGTCACGTTTTTATTCTAAACTTCAGATGTTTAAATGAATAGTGTATTTATAAATACTTTACTACATTGCATGTAAACTACATTATTTTTTTTCTTGTGACGTTTATACTGCTTTGAAATTTCTTAAATACGTGTACGTCATAAATTAGCCCGATTGTAAAATATCTGAAAAAGCAGGAGTTTATTGGAAGAACGTAAACAATAGTAACATGATTAAGTAGTTGATAATCACACTTTTCACAACAGTGCAAATGGTGAAATAATTTATAAAATATTATAATACTACGGTATTACGAAACAATTTCTTCACACGACGGAAGTTATCCGTGCTAAGTTTAAGAACATTGTATCATATTAGGATAAGACGTATTGCACAAATTTTGAACTGTGTCATTGTTCTTTTTTCTTAATGTATACTTGCAAGGAAATCGACAAAGCAATTCTATTAGGGGTCAATTAGAATTTTTATGGGTGAAGAATTAGATACAATAGGTAAATATTTTTTAACAATTGTTAATGACCGTGAATTGACTCGAAAATTAAATAAAAAAAGTTTATTTTATTTGAATACCAGTTAAAAAATTCAATTTTAATACAACTGTATTTACAGTAGTTAGCAGCACTCGGAAAATACTAGGAATGGGTTGATTGCAGTCAAAGATATTTAATTTTATTCAATTAGTTTGTAAATGAATTTCTGCTGGAAATCCAATCTCGGTAAAGCGTCCAATTTACACTCTTGCCAAAGCGTGTCGTAACTAGCTGGCCACTTCAATTTAGGCCTATGGCGCTTAGTTATTTTTAAAACACTTCCAACCCAACTGCATAAAGCAAATTTGTGAATGATATTAAACACTCAAATTTATTTATTCCAGAAAGTCTGTGTTTTTATATCTCTTTATTTACATGTTCTAAATTTACTCTAGAAACATTTGAACTAGATTGATCAGCTTTGTAAACAAATTTATCTATAGTTTCATGTTGCCAATTTCTTTATACTGCAGATCACACATATAGCCTGCTATAACTACGGATGTAAAATTAAATGTAAGTAACAATAACTTTGCAGACAAATCGATGTTATGGAGTATTCAAAGTCCTATGAAACTAGAGTACTATCTAGTCTCACATATAGATGGACTACTATTTACCTTATGACACCAACATTAATAGAATCCTTTCTGGGAACAAGAGGAACCCAGAAACTAGTTTAATTTCTCTATGAAATTTCTACCAAAACGACGTTTCTACATAGTCGGACAGACACAGGGAGAACAGCACGATTTTAATGTCAACGTTCAATGAAATTAAGTAGTTTTACAAGACAATAGGTGATTAGTGTGACTATTTAAATACCATTATTTACTTCAATACTTGAATACATTGGAAGTTGCATGTCATGACATCAGTGAACTTATTTTTGACGTGAGTAACATTATGTTTCGAGATCTGAATAATTAATAGCTAACCTAACATATAACCCCAGTCTAGTTTATAAAAAATAAACCATACCAGAGCATTCTGACGCAATTATCAATCCATTCACGCTCCAATAATTATAAAAGTGTATCACCTACTATAAATAAACAGCACATTAATTAATAAAACCGAACCAAAGAAAACAGGTCACAATAGAAAAGGGACCTATGGCGCAGAACTGACCAAAGAAGCTAATAGTATATGGCGAAGTATTTTTAACACTATATGTATTTATAACTCGTTTCGAAATTTGCAATACGGTCTCTTTTTCAGGTGAACGACTAACCTAACACATAACGTAAAAAATGGACACATAGCGGCAAAAATATAGCTGGATTGGGTTATTTTTTTATTATTGATTAATTCGATATGAGCTTCTTAAAACTGTACTGTGTCAATTTATTAGTTTTTTACAGCTTTTTATGTTTCAAGTACCTTAAGTCTTCTTACAACAAATAACCATATCACTAGCTAACTTAACATGTCCACTAAAAAATGAATTTAAACATAAATATGTATTTACTTCTACAAAATGTAATAATTTTATTTTAAGGAATCAAAGCTGTTTATTTCTTTAAGAACAAAGCAAAATCTGCTTTAGGTATTTATTCAAATATGTATATTTGTAGAAGTTCATGTTAAGGTAAATATAAATTTGATTTTAAATGTCAGTTTAACATAATACCATATAATTTATTTTATAATTCAGAAATAAAACAAAACTTTTTTTACAGGAAAGGAAGTGAAATCCCGATAAAATATTTATGAGTAAAACCTAAATTTGTACTTTATTATATTATACAACCTGATTCTGACTAAGAATAAAACGCTCTCCGTGGAACAGACTGCATCCTGTTCCAAACTTAGGTTATACATCCTTAACAATTTTTTAACTAATTAAATCGGTGCTATATAACCTGGCTATATACCACCTTCTGCATCGTTATATGTGTTAAAATTCAATACCTACTGTATAGCACAAATCTGATAAGTTATAACATAAATACAGTAAGTAATAAACAATATTTTATTTATTTAAAGAAACCGATACTGTCAGCCTTAGGAATCATCGCTGTAATCCAAATGAAACGAATGCATGGATGAAGTATGACGCAATGTGAAGGGAATTTGTTTTTACTTTTTTACCGTACAATATCTTCACCGTATTAAAATTATATTTTATTTTGTGATAGAGTACATTTCATATGTTAATGACACAAAATTATTAATTTGTTAGTAATATTAATATTTTTTCGCACAATCCCAGCGAACTAAAGAGAATCATACACAATAAAATTAACTATTTGCAACTGTTTTCCTTTACATTATTATCATATTTAGTATCGTAAAAAGGTACAGAAAATATTAATTATTTATATATATATATATATATATATATATATATATATATATATAATTAATACATATACTGTATATATATAATTAATACATACACTGTATGTATATATATATATATATATATAAAACTTTTCATAGCATTTTTATATATTATTGTATTTACAAGTACCTAATATTTTATTGTTCAATACTTAATAATGAGAAAAAATTTACCTAGTTGTTTGTATTACATGTTTCCAGTTTATATAATTACATATTGGGTAATTATCGGATTAAATAAAGAATCATACGGTACTTAACTTGAGTGTAGGATCCAGCTATGAAATCGTAAATAAAAAGACTAATTATAACATATAATATGTTACAATAGTTATTTTAAATACCGAATGAATGAATATAAAAAAGTATTTTCTTTAATATTGTACAGACGAAAAATCTAAATTTGTAGATTCCGCACTAAATAGTAAATTAATAAAACTCCATATTATTTCCAAAATATATATATATATATATTCTAAAGGTTTTGATTGTGAGTCAAATTAAAATAATGGTATCTAAAGTTAATAATCCATATATAATATAGGAAGAGAGTTTCTATGACCAAAGTTTACAAAAACAATGTTTTTCGGACATATGATTTTGACATATGTATTTGTATTAAAAACCTTTTAATAAGTAAGAATGTGCCGTGTGCTAATGTAGGTGGAGTATCACTTACACTTCACTGTATTGTGTTTCACTGAAGTCAGTAAAGTTCACATGTCAATAATACCCCCATTGTCTGAACTTTAAACCCCTGATGTAATGTTACCCAGGGTAATATTGCTAACTTTGCTTAGGGAAGGTATTAGTAAAATATATGTTGACGTATTTTTTTAGTGAAGAATTCAATTGTGTGCTTAGCTGCTTATGATAAATCATCGGATGAAGACATACATGTCGAAAATTAAGGATTCAAAAGTCTTTTTTGTTTGACTTAATAATTTCAGAAGATATGACAAAGACAAAGAAATAAATCGTAAAATCGAAGCGTAGCATTCAAGGATCTGTAAATATCTATGTTGTTTCTTCACTCGCCTTTCTGTACACTTTGAGTACAGACTTTAAAAACTTCATAAAGTTAATCTAGGAGCAATAAATGTCAACAACGGTTATTCAGCTTTATTTGATGAGCGATAATTACTTATTGATGAAAGAAATTAAATTTCCGCCTCCACGAGTAATAACTTAAGAAATTAACCAACATGCTTTAAATGTGATATAAATCTCTGCCCCTTCTATGTATAAATATATGTTTCATATGGTAATCATCGGTCTGTTGGAAGTCCTGATTTTTAATAAAAAAAGTAACTTTCTTTACATTGGTATTATGTGTGACCATATCGGTAACGAGGTACAGAATAAACAAATTTATAACAGGTAAAGTTTACAGTTTGCAGTCTGCAGTTACTTTGTTGGATTGATTAGTTTCATACAAAGCTTACGCATATTTTTTTACCTGCATTGCCGCGTGCTAAACGATAAAGAGCCATTTTTACCGCTTAAAAGTGTCGGGGATTACAGATTCAAAGGATTGAATAAATTAGGATTGATGAGGGGTGGAATTTAAAATAATGGTAAAATACTCCATTTTTTATACAAATATTGTATAAGTTGTGAAAGAAATTTGAAACACAGCTCAGAACATGATAACCATGTGATAATATTCAATTTACTGCTTAACATAGAAACAACTCTTATGTTCTTATACGTGTGCTTGCATATTCTTAGAATAGTGCCCTTAAAACGAAATAAGGAATTCAAATCACTTAAATATTAAATATTTTTATCACTGGAGAATACAGCTCTTGTGTGTAAGATGTACAATGAAATTAATATATTACATCTATAAAGTCTAGTACTGTAATATTACAATGAATTTATAATAATGAGGTAATAATTTAATTGACTTAGGTTTAGTTGATGGAGAAAGCAGAATTCTTTATGCTTGTTTATCGTACTTTATAAACGACGCTGTTCGAATAATTAGTTTGAACTGATATAAATTGGTCCATTGGGAGTAAATATTCAGGCCAGGATGAGAAGCCTCCCACACTATCCGGAGATATAAACATTGTTGACTTCCCCATTTTCTCCAAGTTATTCTTAAAAGATCGTTTCGTCGTTGACCTTTCATACTTTCGTCAAGTGTTTCTTATAATATTTTTTGGGTTTGTTTTCCTTAACATTTCCAAATACCTTTCTTTATAAGAAACGCAGTTTAACATTTTGTCAGTGGAAACTCTCAAGGATGTTCGTCGAGAAAACACAGTTTAAGTAAGTATTGTATCGAGTACAAGATAATAACTTAATGAATAATAAAATAAAAACCAGAAAATAAATACAGGAACTGCTAATTTTTTTTTTCTAATTAAATTATCTTCAAAATTCCTTATCCGTATATGATAAGGAAATATGAAGGTACATAAATATGAGTTACATCTGCCCTCATATTTTTTCACCATTGACAGTGGACCAATTTGCTATATATAAGTAATGAATTTCTGTAAGCCCCGGACAGTGCTATTGTCACATAAGTTATTGTAAATGTTAACCGACTTACCTGAAACGAAAGTAAAAACAATCAGAACACTCAAAAATTTATTAAATGAAAATTATATGCTTCATATTGTAACTACCTATATAATCGATGCCTCAAGTGAACCGAACAAAAAGATGATTGAAATTCTTTATAAATATTTATTTAAAAAAACACTAAATAAATTAGTAACCATATTAAAAAAAAATTTTACAATTTACTGTAAAAATAGAAACTTAATTTATATTAAAACCTGTTAAAATGTTTCATAAACTACGCAAGCATTGTTTTGGGCGTTTCCGGTTTCCTAAGTCAATTTAAATTAAATTAGTTCAAGAACATTTGGTCATTCAGCATAGTTAGTAGCAACTTTCGGCATGTGTATTGCAGCGAATTATAAAAAAATATAAGATGACATTTTTTCTCTCTTTAAGATACATATTTAGAAGTAGCTGAGCGTCAGATAATTGTAACCATTCAATTTTATCTCTTTGTCTCTCCGCTAGGTACTCTAGAACAAACCGACTTGACTTAAAATGATTTTAAGGAAGCTTCATTTCTATATAGGCAGCCCCGTATTTTATGATAACGAATATCACGGCTGAGCGTTAATTCGGCCATCTGAAAAATATGAGATATAATATATCTGAAAAGTCACGTGTCTTGAGAATGAGGCGCAACACAACTTGTAGTGGTGTGGTATCTTATATAGAAGTCAATATTTACCTAGTCCTGTATGTTCTTTGAAATTTTAAAACCCACTCCCAGAGATGGATCTCACGCATTATTTTACTTTTTTTTGTAATCAGCAGGATGTATCTCATTGTTAGGACCCTATATAATTATAATAAAAACACTAAATCTCGAGGATACAAAAGAGACATTTTCTCCAACAGTGCTTTTTTAAGATATATAGAAAATGACAGCGAATAAAAATTTCAGTCCTGATAGCTAACAATTAACGTGTGTTATTTATCATAGTTTGACTTTCTTGAAAAGAAAATATAATAATTAAATTTACCTATTGACTCGGATGGAATATTGAATATTATTTGCCAAGAAATATATGGTTATATTATAATCCAAAATTTATTAAGAACAGTTTGCTAGGCTGAGGGTATTGAACTCATCTTGACATATTGATATCAATTATCCACTACGCTGAGTGATTGGCAGTTCGGTATACTCTAGAACCACGTGACTCATATCTCATTAGCTAACAAGAGTGATTAGCTTAATCATACTGCAGCAACTGTCACTTATGTGGTATAGTCTTGAAGACGTGATTAGTATTTAGAACTAGTAATTAAACTAGGATTAATTTACTACTTTCATTCATCGTAATTTTACACTAGTGTTATTTAATGATTGTTTTTTAACTACGCTTATTTTTTTAGAAAACTCCCACTAAAGGAAATGAAATGTTGTGGTAACCCTGAGACCAACAACTAGCCAGGTGGATAGACGTAGTTAATTGATCATACCCTAAACATAGTTTGGTTGTTTTACTGTTTCAAACTTTTTTTATTTTTTATGTGTGTGTAAGGGAAAGTCTATACTAATATCGTCTCTTTCAAAGTTTTAGTAGTAAAAAAAAAACGATGGTTACAACTCATTGATTAATACAAACAAGAATAAATTGCAATAGAAAATAATGCAATGATTACTGCACAATGAAATATTCATTTTATTGATTGTTTTTCCTTATCCTGCCTTCTTCATTATCAGAAATTTCCTACGAGTGTTCCAGATTTTTCTGCAAAACAATGAGATATTCTGGGAAAAACAAAACGTTGTTGTAAGCTTGCAAATTTAATAAAACCCTTTGTTAAGAGCTAATGCCCAAAATTAGAGCCAGTTTTGTTTGTTGCCAGAACCTGCTCTAGACTTTCCCACATGTGGTAAGTTACATTCATAATTACTTTTATACATATTACGGTTTTTAACTTTTAAATATTTACATATTTAACTGTTTATTAACTTATATTAAACGTGGAACAGAAATATTATTATTATTTTAAAACATTCTAAATCTTTTCGAGACGATTAGCAATCTTTCCCTGGATAAAAACATTTAATTTCTAAAATATAAAAAACGATTTATCCAAATTGGTCAGCCATTTTAAAAATTAACTTTTAGCAACCTATTTAGCAATGAAGTTTATTTATACACTAAATCATGTTTGAGCTAAAATAAAAATCATAAATTGAAAAAAAAGTTTCTATAACATATTTTTAATATGACTTTCTTAATGGTTTTAACCACTTGATATCAACTAATCCTACCATTTATGTATGCAATCAAGGGTATTTAAAAAAAATTAAATATAGATTATAAATTATTCTGTTATAAAATTTGTAAAACGTACATATGTTTAACAATCTACGTGACATTTGGAGTTGATTAATACTTTAATTTTCATTCTGTCTCATTTATATTTTAAGTTGGACTTAAAAAGATTATAACATTTTAAATAAATACTGTATTACACCTGACATGAGATAGTAATTATGTACCCACCTAAAATTCTGGGAGGGCACATTTTAGTATACGTTTAATCTTATAGTCTGCTTGTAAATGGCTACATTCACCTTCCCACTGCAGCCTAACCTTCCGAATTCCCTTGGTTTCTAGAAGTAAATGGAGACGAAAGGGAACACTCACACGAGCACACACGCGCACACGTCACCATTGTTACGACACAAAAACGAACACCATTGCTACTAGCCCCCAGGTTGCAAACGCAGAAGAAAACGCTAGGGAAACATTACAAGAAAAACACAAAAGGATACACTTTCTCTCTAAGATTATGAATTAATTCGTAAACTATTCAACTCATATAATAATTTCTAAAAAGAGTAATTAAAATTATTATACTAAGTCTTTTAAATTTTCTCAAGTACAAATATACTATAAAAATTACTATTATCGTGCCATTCAGAAACAACCATTGTAGTCAAATTAACTATATTGTTTTAATTTGAACAATATATTACCTAGTGTATGTGTAGTGTGTGTATTTGTGTAAGTGGGGCGACCTCCTGCCACATTGGCCGCATCACCCTGGAACAATCAGAAAAAACTACATGTAACATATTTAATAAAACATTGCAGTTGATATCTTATGAACTTTTAAAAAGATAGTGTTCCCAAAAAGTAATTTGCTTAAGGTAATATCTTACTGAAAGCAATTTATATATTGAATGTGTTGGCAAGCATTAATTAATACAACAATGCGTACGCTTAAGTGTTATATGATGAGATAAATATAGTATACCTGAAAGTGTTGCATAGTGAAGAATTAGTTGTCGTAGTTAAATGTAGTTCTACACGCACTCACTCATTCACACTTTTTTCCATTCAACCAACTTTCATACTTTGCGTGTTTTGCAACACACGTGAAGAAGTGTTATATGATGAGAAGTGTCACAGAGAGGACTTCGGATCAACGTAGGACCGAGGCCACCTGAAAATAATCAGAACAAAACTCTCGCAATCAAAAATATGATACAAATAAGTTGCCTATTTCAATCCTTCAAACGTATGGCATAATCCTGTAACAATCTATACATATAACCAAAACAGTTGTTTCAGAATGGCGTGATAACTTATATCTGACATGTTTCAAAGACTTACGGTACTGAAGTTTCTCTCCCATTAATCTTTGATCATTGATCCACAGTAAATCTGTATGCTGAAAAAAACAATCAGAATATTATTACAATTGTCCTTGTAAATTATGCACCTTAAAGTGGGTTTTTACTATTAAAGGTAAACATGTATATTCTATACAACGAATAGAACTGGATCTTAAATGCATGATATGAACATGATTTATGCATAATAAATAAATTATACTTTAAAGAAACAGCATCACTATTGATTTTTAGGCATTTTAAATTTTGCTCTAAATATATAGTCGGAGAGTTTATTGAGTCCAGAAGAGTCCCACTCTCATAAATGCTTGTAAACCTTATGTTTGCATTAGATAGAATGGCTGAAGAATAAAATAAGTTACAGTTAAATAAATAAGTTTCCTATAAGAACTTCCTTTCATTCCTAGTTTATTGACTTTATTATCCTGATAATCTATGTGTTGCAGTTTTTAAATAATCAATTTTCGTTAATCTCAATAAAAAAAAAACGACACGAAATATTTGTACTATAGCAGACAATGTAATGTTTCTTACTAAAAAATAATCACGCTTACAGATAAGATACTAATGCATTGGAGTAACTTTCTCCTTTCATAAAATTTGCTGGTCTAAGACTATTATTCAGTAGAAATAAATGCACATAATAAACTATGAAAATAACTTATTTCATTGTATTAGGCAGAACACGTTTTTACGTCGGTGAAGCTGACATTCATTAATACTCTAAATCATACCATTATTGTTAAGTTCTATAACTGGTATAGTGCAATCCTAGTCTCATAACACCGTCTCCTTTGTTCCTCCTTGACTTTAGTTGTATATTAACATCATGAGCAATGTTTAAAAAAAGACCCACTTTTTTGAAGTACGGTCATCATATGTAAAATAACTCATGCTTCGTACATTAAATAAATAGATCAACTGCAAGGTCAGCCCTTTTTTGAAGCAAGATTACCTCTATACTTAACAACACACTAAAACTAAGATAAAGAAAAATATCGTAAAAAAATCAAATTTTTCTTTTGACTTTCCCTCAGCCTTTCCCTCATCTCTGAGTGATATTCAGTGCACCTGCACATTAACATGGTTGGTACGTGATTCAATTACTCTTACTCTTATGTATACAATTCAGTATTTTTTATACAAACTACAACCTAATTTTATGACCCATGTCTTTTATGATTTAATTGTTACACATTAATAAAATTTCAATTTTGGTATATGTTTAGCCTTAAGGGATTTTGGAACCTAAAGAAAAGTTATAAATTATGATTTATGAGATGCTGTGATCATATTGTTTACCTAAGTGATAGCGCTTGAACTTAAAACGGGGCTAGCTTAACTAGCGGTTGATATTGGTGAATACCATGAATTATGGACTGAACGGGATGACTAGCCTAAATCCATATTAATGTTTTTATAGCTCAATCAATACTGCTTCTGCAAGCTTAGGCTTCACTCCTTGAGAAATTAGCTTCCTCCATCACTCAAGAGCAACCAACTATTGTTTAATGATTCTAATCCAATTAATCTTAATATTGACATATTCAAGTAACTCGTTTATAACTCTAAACATTTATATTACATCACTGGCTTTATAAAAATTATGTGTAGAAAAGGTTTTCGTTCTTATATTGAGGTCTATTCTCCACCAATCATAGGAAGCTACATCCTTAAACCCTTTTGTCTGGTTCTTTGCGATTCATCTTAAGATGTGCATGGTACATAACACATTGTGACCTCTACGGTTTGGTGAATCCTCCATTAGACCAATTAAATTTTGTTGTCACCCTCGCTAGTTATTCGATTTCGCAACGGTGAGTTTATCTCCCCTTCCTGATGAGCTTAGATCAAATACAATCGAATATGATCTAACCTCCTTTTACCTAAGTCTTGTAATAATCTGTCTCAGCGTACTTGTAGTGAGGTATGCTCCATGCTCCTCTTCAACTATTTCGTTATTGTATTATCATTTTCGCTGTTCACTGTAATTGGAATAAATGGCACTGTACAGTTTTGTTTTCCTCAATAATGTTTAGGCGAGACAGGATGTGTTGAGGTTATAAGGACTTCTTTATTGGCAGTTCCACTCATAATATTGTGAACCTCTATCAGCAAGTGACCCTAGTTTATGTGATATTAGTAGTTTAATATCTCTGTTATTAGAGAAATTACTGTTATTTGATGACTTCTTCGATGTAATTTACCCTGTGTTTATCTAATTAAAATGAGTTTTTCAACTATTGACTTAGTTTTAAACAATTTTATTAGCCCATATGTTTTAATAAAAGTAGTTATCTGTATCCAAATAAACTCTATAGCACTTAGGGAAAAGCTTACCTCAGTGTCATACCACCTATCTCACCTCTGTAAAATTTCCTCCAAAATTTATCGAGTATCACGAAAGGAGGAGTATAGCAGTCTTGAACTGGTATATATAGAAGAAGGCCAGAACATATTTTCGATGTAGTCATATGAGGCCAACCTCTAGAAAACCCATCACTGAGAGAATCTCCTGCAAGGAATTATTAGATATTTTAAAATTAACTCGTAAAAAAACAGCGAATTTATATACTTCTTTAACATTAATCTAGGAAGATATTAATGTGATGTTTAGTAAGTGTAAACTGTAGTATTGTATTCATGGTAACCAATGCGTTTTACTTTACAGTTGTTTTCGTACAAATGAATAATAATATTGAAATAAAGAAAATAATATAAAAAGTAGTTTAATTCATAACTAATAAGCGAGAAATCATTACCAAAATTGGAGAACTTATTTAAAATATCAGTAAAGACATTATTAATTTAACTACTAAATAATAGAGTACACAAAGAAGAATAATGCAGAAAAGTGAGGGATATGAAATACTGAGATTAGTGACAAAAAAAAAAAAACAATTTAAAAAATGTAAGTTCAAAATAATGTTAGAAGATCGTTCCAATCGTTTACTGACAGTAGTGCCTGTCCTCATCAGCAAAAGGAAGGCGATCCTGATCTGCCGTCGTCCTACAGGTCTCTCTGCATGTAGGACATTGCGGGTAAGCTTTTCATGAAGTTAAACCGCTTCTGCCTGTCTACTACCTTTCAAGCTGATAGGGACTTGTGACCTTGTCAGTAAGGATTCAGAAAGCGGTTGTCAACAATTGACTCTATCAAAGAAGTGTAACTGACCGTGGTAAGAGCAAAGAGTCCACAACCTCTTCTCCTGTCTAGTAGTGCTTCTTGTTATAGTTGATATCAAGAATGCCCCTAACTCGCTGAGGAAGATGAGGAACGTGCTGCACAACACATTCCGCATTCCATCGTGCCTCTTGTAGCTGATAAGAAATTATTTGAGCTTTAGATGGTTGGTCTGCGACACATAGGACGGAATGAGGACGATTTTTGTAATATCTGCGGCTCAGGACTCAATACTAGGCCCGGATCTCGGGGATAATGCTTACGATAGTATGCTGCGATCCGAGATGCCTGAAGAGACTGCGCTTGTCGAGTATGCCGATTACTTCTTAACTCTCATCACTGTACATAACATTGAGCTGGCCCAGCAAAAGTGCAATCAATGAGTGCATATTCCTAACGCTTAGGAATGTCCGATCATGGTCTCTCGCTCGCTTTGGGCTAACCTGAGATCGTGATTATCTAAAAAAATTATTGAAAGAGTCTCTAAAATAATTTGTTTCTCCTCACCAATTAGCCCCATCTCTTAAGACCTTTGCATATCCTAACAAACTAATGTCCATTTTGGGTGTCATAGGTGTAGAAGAAGACGTTTGTTGATATCTAAAGTCAAGTCTGTTCTATACGAGGCTGAGTTGTGGGCAGAAAACAAAGAGGGTCATGCGGATAGCTCGTGTAAAGCGTCAGGCTGCGCTTCGAGTGTGTTTCACCTACAACATTGTATATGAACCTGTCGTCTTAGTAATTGCTGGAGATGTCCCTGTTGAGCTCGGAGAGAAAGGCAATTTGCCTGAGACAAGGCGATATCGGCAAGGACACTGCCAGATCAGAAGAGCGTTCGAACCTAACACTAGTGGAAACATAGTTCGGGGGCAAGGCCCGGGGATGCTTGATTACGATTCAGCAAACAAGTCAAAAAATAGGGTTAAATGTTACAAAGTAAATTATTACCTGACCTACTTCATCACAGGGCACAGCTACTGCAGGTCGCACACCAATTGGATGAGCAAGCCGGTTCCCCGGGTTTTATCTATTGTCCGGACATTCTAGAAGACGTAGAAGACTTTCTTCTCCCTGCCACCCTTGCTGGAAGACCCCGCTTGGAGGCCAATTGTCCACTTTGTATATTCTTGGTAGACAAGGTGGCCGGAAAGGTAATGGAGGATAATTGTAACTGGAATTGCGTCTAACAATTTTTCCAAGGTGTTCTCCAACTACAAAAGTCTGATATAGATCGCTTAAAGAATTAAACCAAATGATCAAATGGGTAGAAATAGAGAAAAACCTTAGGACGTAAGCCAAAAGTAGGCCTAGCCTGCGATAGACAAATCCACGACAGATCCCTAAACAACAGAGGATTTGTTAATGGGTAACCCGTGGGTTCCATTTCGCCGCTTATAGGAGTTCCTACTACAGGCTGGCCACATGTGCATTTTCCCGACTCTCACTGAAAAAAGATTACTGTTGATAGTGGGTAGCAACACGGCAACAAATTTATACTGTTTAAAAAAGGCATGTAAATTAGTAAGGAAGCATAGTTAAAGAAATTTCATATTTATGCCGCATATAAATAGCAGAAAGGATGCGTCACTGTAATACGTATACTAAAATTTAATTTAAGTCGTAAAAAAAAAGAGTTAAGCGTAATATTTCTAGCAAAGAGAATTACTGGTGGTATCTTATTGCCGGAAATAAAACTTGGAACGGTCCTAAGACAAGCACAGGACAGGTTATCAGAATAATAAAGCCTAAATTTCGAGTAAATAAAAGATATCGCGAAGGTTTGGAATACTGATGGACGAGCTGTGTAAAACCTCACACTTTGGATCTGAGATATATGTAGCGCAGTTCAAACCATGTCAGTGACCATTGGTATTTTCACCAGTAACTTCGACATTGTACCGGCTCTCGGTATGATTGTGTTTTATAAGGTCCTCACAAAGACAAGTGGCATAAGAGAAGTGACATAAGGCAGAAAAGGCGATTGACTTCAGGCAGGTAAATGTGCAACTGAAGTACATTTACGGCTAATTGGATATACAAACGTTTGAACTTCTGGGGATGATTATATAATTGAACGGACTAGATTTATTAAGTACCCAAATTTATACTAGGACAGAAAATGTATCAAAATTAGGCACGTTAGAGTTACGGGTGTGTTGCTAATAGATAATTATATAGCAATAGGAAGAAAGATTAGAGGTTATGAATATATAAGAAATTTAAATATAACAGTTACAAAAGAGCTGGTTATATACAATAATCACTAAGTTACACAGCGTTACATGAAAACAACACGCAATAAAGCATTTACATGCTAGTAAAACTTCAACATGTGTTCATTTTAAATAGCAATTCAAGTTGATTAATACGCCACTTATACCGCAAAATAAAGAGTTAATGATAGAAAATTACAGGATTGATATATATATATATATATATCAAAATGCAAGAGCGTGTAACCACAATATAGGTTATTACTTATCAATGATAACCTTTACAGTCCCTGAGTCTCATGATGGTGATTGTGAGGGATAACGTAAAGGTTTCATACCTGGTGTGATTTTGGTAACTCAAGGTGTTAGTCTGTATAGTGAACTTAAAACTGGTACATTTCTAGAACTCTTTATTAGTAGTTTTAGCTAAGAATAAAATATACGTATTGTCTTAAATGTTTAGTTTTATAAACACAAATATTTTGTATTTTTGTGGTTTGTGGATTAATCACAGTGTTCTTTCTTCATTTATGTAATTTTACATAATTTTAGAACAAACAGCACCCAGAGCAATTCACGTATGGCATCTACAGCCTTTATACTACTCATATACAGATAGGAAGTTACGACAGAGGCAACAAATAAAAAATGTATATTTACCATTTAGAATAGGTGCCAGGCTAATCCTCTTGCATCCGTTATCGGTGAGATGGTGAATTGCGGATCGTAGTCTATGACAGAGTTAACGAACACTAACCGTTATACATCAAACCACGCACAATTCTACGCTAAATATTACTGTGGCCCATGTGAAATCTTTTAAATATTAACAGTTTAAAAATTGATTTCCATGGAAACGACGATATAGACTGTTACAAAATCTCTTATCTAAATAAACTTTATTATCTAATATCTTTAAACGATAAATTATAGTACACATATATATAATATAATTATCTCGGAAACGGCTCAAAACAATTTCATGAAATTTAGTATGCAGGAGTTCAAGGGCGATAAAATTTTAGTTTGGTTTTACTTTTAGAAAAAGTGGTTTTATCCGTATCTTCAAGCAATGACAAACTGCTACAAAGCCAATATTTATTTATTTTTTATTTATTTGGTTACATTCTATAGTAAATAACATCTGGGCAATGACATCTGCAATATGACATCTAACGTATCACAACAAGACTTATAAGCCAATCATCACTGCTGATGTTTCATCAAATACGCCAAAGAGTAAAAATAATTTTTTGTATAAATTTACGAAGGTTAAAACGGAGATGAAATTTTGCTTTTAATACAAGTTAATTATTAATTTCACGCCTTGTAAAATTAAACCTATTTATACTTTTCATATACTTCGTCTCACACGTACTGCTAAATTAAAATGCCTGCAAACATGAATTAACAACATACAAGCATAAGGGTCTCATGATTTAGATGTTTCGATGTCTAAAAGATTTGCGGCAGCGTGCGGCACAACGTGCAGTTAACTAAAATGACGAGCAACGAGAATACCAATTAGAAGAACCAAGATGTTGAGACGGAAGACGTCGAAGGGTTTTGAAACTTAATAATTATTTACCGAAGTACGAGTATAAATGTGTTGTTACTGCAGCTGTGCAATATTACGCCTTTAAAATGTTGTGTATCCATTGCGGTGCATTGCATTTTCCCGTGGAACAGGTTTCTAGTAGCATAAATATAAATTCCTTTGGTGAATGTTGTGTGCATGGACATATTTGAATGGAGCAACAAAAATTTTCAAGTGAAATTGTACGTCTTTTATATATATATATATATATATATATATATTATATATATATAATATATATCCACTCTCTCATATTTAAACCAAAAACGCTATAGGGCCTTCGATTGTCATATTCCATAGTCAAATAGAGATGTGGAATAACTCTTTTACCTCTATATCTTGATATTTACGTTTAGTAATTTGCTATTCCTGGAATTCCAGTAATTTCTGGGTTTGAGATTTTCTTTAATAGCGTTTATCCCTTGCTCTGTGCAGGATATTAGAGAAAACTCTTGTTGTACAGAAAAAGGTTGTTAGAACACACTTAAGCCTTAGGAAAGCTTTTAAATCCCTAAAAAATCATAAAACTATTTATCCGTACAGTTGCCATGTACACAAAGAATCATAATATTTTCTGAAATACGGATGTTTATTCTCTTAGTACCGGATGAGTAACTTATTACAGTCTGTTATCCATCAGACAATAAAATTAAGCTAGAAAACCTCCTTCATCGCACAAAATTTCCTAATTTTGCTCCAAGAACGTTCTCAAAATAACTATAGGGATTAGACTGAAATGACACCTTTGAGACTTGTTATTAGAACGAGAAGTGTACTCAATGAACGAGTTCTTCAACCAACTAAAATTAAACAATATAATCTTAAAATAAATCAAGTTAAAACAAACAATATTTCAAATCAAATCAAAATCAAATTTATTTAAAAATTTGCAAACAAGCATAGTACACACAATATGAATGAAATTAGTCCCACATGGGCCATAGAGGCTTGTGCGTGGTGACGAGCCAGTTTCTAGTTGCTGTGCACAGCGGTTATCATAATAGTTATCATTAATAACAATAAAATATTGTATATCTATTTTTAAAACAATTATTAAGTATGAAATCTAAAATAATCTGTGTAATTTGTAGGCCACAGACAACATTAATTATGCCACAATACCCAACAGTCTAATTATTTGATATAAAAGATCATATAAAAATAAGGTATATTATTTGTTATAGTGTAAATAATTAAATTGAACAAAATTAATTACTAACGATACTTAGGTTAAATTTGGGTTATTAGAGAGGTGTTCAAATCCATCGGAGAGGCGAAACGGCGCAAGACGGCCATCGCAACAATAGTGGAAAACAGTTTGTTGCGTGTAATTTACATTGTAATTGCACATTTGTGTGTCTAAAACAAATAACAATAAAGAATAATGTCCATGTATATATTTCAACTAAATCTAAACTCTTTTGGGTAAAGTGTATCACACACATACTGACAACACAGAATTAGTTATCCTTATCAGTATTTCATAACTATCATAATAACATTGTTAGTTTTTAATTAAAGATATTCTTCTTCATGCTTAGTCTTAAATATCACAGACTAAAATAAATTCCTTTTTGAATGTTACTAATACTTGAAATCATGTTATAATTCAATAATGGAGCTGTGTGGTGTATTAAAAAAATCATATGCATAATAAATACATACTTTTTATTTCAATATTTAAAAACTAATAATCGTTGACTTTAAACAGTAATAAAATTAGCTATTAACGATAGCTTTGAATGTTTTTGACAAGTTGCCATAGGCTTGAGCTCTAGTGTCACTTCTGTTTATTAAGGGAAAGCGTCCCTACAACCTCTTCAGATTTAATTATCTTTCCAATACACTTTTTGTCCAAATTTGTTGTAAAATATTTACGTTTAATGTATCCATTTCTTTAATTTTTATTATGTAACGAAACTAAAGTTTTTTTTTAATTGTTACAATACAATATTATATGATATTGAGAATAATAGTTACAGAAAATTAAGTACAAAACTACAAATAACTAGTTCTACAATGAAAACTAGGAAAGTGATTTATAGCATGTTTAAGTAGGGTTTAGATTAGACGTAGATAAACTCAATAACGGTTTTTTGTATAAGTTATTTTAAATAATATTAGTTTAACTTTAATGTTAGTGACGATAAAACTGACTGAGAATTAACGAAAACTAATTTATAAATAAATATGTGTTTTAAAATACCAATAACCAACTATTTATGTCTTATTGAAATGCTAAGTATTGTATAAATTACTAATATCAAAATACCACTCTGTATTACTTTCTTGAAACACAATTAGTGTATATTACATTTTCCACGAGCTACCTCCATTTGTTACAACATCTGTTGTTGACACACTTCAGGTAGTATAAATGCTATTTCCAAGGTATACAACACGAAAAATGAAATATAAACGAATGTAAGTTAAATGATTTCTGAATTTGTAGTTACGTTTTATATAATTATATAAATAAATGACAGAAAATTCAATTAATTATCAGTCACTAGTTTAAATATTTAAACTAGCCCAAAATGTATGTGAATAAATCTTCCTGATGTTTGCAAACATATAATGAGACTCCTGAGTGTACAGGGTACTTAAAGAATGTGGAGAAATAATTTTAATTCCTTGACAGTAAAAAAGGTTAATTTGCAAACATGTACTAAAACAGCAAGACTTTACAAATTTTCAAGACTCATAAAAGCTTGTAAAAAAGGGTAAACTTATTCCTTGTGAATTGATAATAGATAATGGAGTTAATGTGTATCAAGCACTGTTATTCAACCAACTGCAGTTAATAAATATACATTTACAGATCTAGTTATAGGGGTATATGACATTTTAATCCACTCTTCTCTTATGCAACTGTCTCTCCAACTGTTAGATGAAAGATTCAATTTTATCTGGTTTATAACTCACAGATGAACTTAACTGTAGCTTTTTGGTTATCCACTGGGTACAGAAGAACCCACTGAGTCACTTAAATCTTGGCAATGTCAGGGATATCTTCACCATGGCATAACATAGATATTGAGGTGGAAGACAGGATTAATAAGTCTCTTAGATAGTTATAATGTGGATGGAGTTACCTTTAAAGTTGAGACTAAAAAAAAAATGGTAGAAACGTGGGGTACCTCTACTGTTTTACGAGGATGTCTGAGATTTTTCTGAACTGAGAAGAAGTTTTTTCTGAATTTTTTAACATAGTCCCCCTTGTAACTCTACAAACTTCTCTCAACGATACTCCCATCTCTGTAAACCGTCCAAATAGTACTCAGAATTTCTTTATAAACATAATAATTTTTCACAAAGGTGATTTTCTCTTTTGACAAAAAGTTTTTGTCCTTTGAGAACAATGTTTTATTGGGGGAACAAAAAGAAATCGCATGGGGCTAAATCAGATGAGTAAGTTGGATGGTCAAGTAGTTCAAATCCTATTTCATGGACTTTCGCCATCGCAACCGCTGAGATGTGAAACGGTGCGTTGCCTTCGTGAAAGGGGACAACGCAATTGTGGTAGTTTTCCACAAGTTCTGCCTTCAGTTTGTCGGCAGTATGCTCCAGTAATATTTTATTATATTTTAAAGATAATCAATGAAAATAAGTACGTTACTATCCCAAAAACAGTTACTATAACGTTTGCAGAAGAATAAACAGTTATTTCTTCGGTGCTGGTTCCCTTTTGCAGTTCACTGTTTGGACAGTATATGTGTTTGGGGCGTATATTGGTGTATCCAAGTTTCATCTACAGTAATTAATCAGTGGCAAAACTAGCATTTATTTTCACCAAAACTGCGCCAAAAGAACGTTGTAAATGTTCATTCGACCTAGTTGGTCTACCTCGACTCTCAACGTGAGGACAGCTATCACATGCCTAAATGTTGATTAAAAATGTGACATGTGTAAATGGTAGTGTCTCCATATACAGAATTCAACTCAACCTTTATTTGAATTAAAACATATATTTAATGAAAGCTCTATACTCGAATTTGTTCATTTTTACAAAAAACTCACATAACTTACTAAGACGACTGTTACATAAAAACTGCGAGTCCAAAGGAGCTGAAACTTTGGTTCAAGAGATGAACAAGGAAATTTAATGGCTTTTATTTACAGAACGCTGCCATCTTCTCCTGCTTGCTGTTTTTGATTTAGTATTATGCCCTGTTTAATTAATTAGGGTCTTGTCTTTTTAGATATGTTCAGGTATTTTATGCTTCGATTAATATTAATGAAAATTATTTCAAGTCTAATATGAGTATATATATTTTCTTAACAATGCAATAGCAAAAATATATTTGTTTTGAGAGAAACAAAATACAATAAAAATTTAATCTAATAACTCTTTCAAACTAGAAGATATTAAATAAATCAATAACCAGGTAACTAAAAGAATGAACAGTGCTCAGTAATATTTTTGTTTGTTTTTACAATGTATCAGTTATATGATTGAACCAATGATAAAGTATCTTAAATATAAGGTAAAACATACTGAATTTGGCATCTAATTAGTTTGGTCTGGTGACATTTCCGTTAAAAGTAGTGCCCCTGTTACGTAAATGCGATCAGAGAAAGGCCGAATAATCCGATGAAGTGCTCTCACTGACGTCATCTAGGATCTTAAACGCGTTGAAGTAGGCCTACGTTAAACTTTGTGAAAGAGAATGGTAATAATATAAGTATGGTTTGGTTTTAAAAAGTGTATAATTCTCCGGTACTAAAAACGAATTACTGTAAGTGTATTTTGATGTTTGAGAAGAGTACCAAAATCATTAATTTTATAAATAATCGTTGAAAAATTAACCTAATTCATTATATCAGTAAAATAATAGGTCCATACTCTACACACATATGATTTTTATAGCGATTTTTTAAAATCTTTAGCGTTTTGTTATGAGACAAGAAACATTTTTGAAATTTTACATTCGTTTCTTACAGCAATTATAATATGACTTTCAGTATATACCAAGGAATAGTGTCAGGAAGCATGTGGAGGAGATTTCATGGCAATTTGAAAGAAACTAACATAAATTACATTAAAATTTAATTGTTTGTGCAATATCCTATCATTTACGTAAATAAATGAGTTATTTTTCTTATAAAAACAATATAATTAAATTAGTGAGGCTTGCACAAAGTTATAAACTATGTATATAGAATAAACCATAACTGTGTTTAATAACTGATTTATATTTAAGTTATAAATATCATGAATCTAAATGCGCCGGTCTATACAAACGCATGCATAAATAACCCTTTTATATTACTTGACCTAGAACGCGCCAAACTTCTTGCATTCAAAGGTCTATTTTCGATTATATTGTTTCCGAGTAATCACTCGAAAACTAATTATACGACTCTGAATATATAGTTTGACTATCAAAAACTCAATAAATCTATTTATTAAAAATTTGTTTAAGTATCGCAATTAGTACGTCTGTGCGGCTGATTACTAATTTGTACATAGGTCACAATAGCCTAGTTGCAGCTTCCACCACCAATCCAACAGATTGCGCCTCGGAGAGAATCTATTTTTTATTTTCGATGTTTTAACTTCAAAATCAAAATACTAAATACTTTATATGTCAAACAAAATGAATGCGCAATACATTTATTTTTATAAGTTACAGAAAAGTCCATTTATTCTTCTAGTTAAGCCTCTAGTTCAGCCTCTCAATTCACTATGGTCTTAAACGGTTCGTTATCTCTTGTACGTGTTTCTGGCATACTTATTTGACTGTTTTCACCTAAGTAAACTTCATTAACGTGATAAGTTGGTCTGAAAACAAGTAGTAAAATAAGTTATTTCCAAAATTGTACCGATTGTATTAAATACTAATTCTGGGGTAACTGGATTACCGGTGGAAGGAGTAGGCCCAGAAGAATGATAAGGACTGGACTGTACAAAAAAGGCTGCTATCAGCGAGGCGCGCATCGCAGATGGCAGTGTTTGATAACGAAATTGAGAGGTGGGGTGAGGTAGACGTACTTCCCATCTCAGTTGATCGTTAGTTATAGTAACGAGTAGACTTTGATAGTGCTTAGAGTTAATCTTTTTGCTAATCGTCATCGAACCTGCGGGTAAGTGAAACCTTTTAACTCGAGTCCAGTCAATATTCATTCTTAATTATTTTCATTAATTTTGGGGAAAGAAATATTGTAAAAATTAAATTTAACTGGAATTTAGGAACTTGTCCTTTTGATCTGTGCAATATAAAACTTGTTGGTGCGGTGAGCACATGTATATAGAATTTTATGTAAAAATACTAAAAGAGTTTTGTGGTTGTTACAGATGTTTTCAGAAATTTTTAACACTGAATAATTTTTAAATCCGTAACACTGAAGAATTTTTAATTCTTTAACACTAAAGAATTTTAATTTTCTAACACTGAAAAGAAGTAATAGTATAGTAAAATAAAGAAAATTAGTAACAAAATAAAATTGTACTTTGAAGATAAATTAAAGTAAAGAATTGCCAGGTCAGATTAGAGTGTGAAAGTTTTGAATTTAGAAAATTGAATAAAAGAAAAACTGTAAATACTTTGTACATTTTTTGAGGGACGAATATATAGTTTGAATTTAAAAGTCATCAAGAAGTTTTTATTTTAATTTTAAATCCAGTAATTATTTTTAAGAAGACGTTTTATTTTAGTTTTAACTTTATTTATTTCAGAAGATTTTATTTTATTTTTTTGAACCTTCACAAAAGTTTAAATTTCAAAGGTAACCCCTCATGTCCCAGTAAAACGGCACATAAAAATAATAAATACTATTCTTCATTACAATTCTCTTAATTGGTTAACATGATTAAACTTATTCTAAAACATCTGGAACTATACCAAAAACTTTAAGTCACTGTTTTATATGAATAATTTGTATTTTATGAAGATGAGATGAGATATAATTTATTTCTGCGGTATTAAACACTTCAAGGCTATAAGAATAAGGGATTTTTCGAAATTTTCGTTACAAATACTATTTCCTTAAAGATTATATTAAAATATTGTCATAGAGTAAATAAATAAATAAAAATGCCTTTTTATTGGAGCGTTTCTCAGTTACATTACTGTTTTACAGAATTACTCAAGTTACTACACAAACATTCTAACGGCTAAACTTAACAGAGCTAATCATATAATGGAATATTTACATTTAAAACACATCACTTATTATGCTAGTTCCTATGTACAAAATCTTTCTTTAACCCTTTTCTTAAATTTAACTATATTTACAAGACCTTTTAGGCCATCAGGAAGGTCATTGTACACCTTTGGCCCGAAATAAGAGAAACTCTTCCTTCCGAGTTCTAAATTTACTCTTGGAAGATGAAGATTTCCTCCATGTCGAGAGGCCCTTTGTGACACTTGACCCCGATACAGTAGTCTTTCCCTGAGGTACTGAGGTTCCTCAATGGTAAGGATCTTGTGCACCATACATGAGGACAGTACTCTACAAACTGTGTCCATAGGCATTATGTTCGCAGCTTCTCGTTGGGGTGATACGTGTTCGAATTTGCGGAGTGAGAACACGAAGCGCACAGCCGAGTTTTGAACTCGTTGAATTCTGGCAATATCACCCTTTGAAATGCTGTTCCCATACGCCGGATAGCAGTAGTAGAATACAAAGAGCACCAAGGACAACACGATCTGCAATTTAGCAGACTCGGGAAGCAATAATCTAAATCTGTAGAGACCCCTTAGTCGCCCTAAGGCGCGTTGAGTAGCATGCGTGACATGGTCGGAGAATGAGAGTTCGCTGTCAAGTACGACACCGAGTGTTTTCACCTGGTCGCAGACTTGCAAACTCTCACCCCTGAGCACAACACCAACACCTCTCTCCCTCAGTGTCTCTACCAGATCACGTGGTGCTATATGCAAAACACTACACTTGTCTACGTTCAGTTTCAAACCATTTGCAGTCTACCCAGAGAATATTTCCTCCAAGTCAGCATTGATTCGAAACAGAGCGTCCTCAGCGGAGGAAGCGTCATAAGACAAATGCAGCTGGCAGTCATCCGCATACAGGTGCACTTTGCAGTTTTGCACACAACTGGGAAAATCAGAGGTGTACAAATTGAACAACACTGGGCCAAGGCAACTGCCCTGAGGCACGCCTCGCTGCTTATAAAGTGGAGATGAGATGATGTCTCACTCCCCAGCCTTGTCACCTGGCTTCTTCCATTCATGTAAGATTGAATCCATTCAATTACATTTTCACCAAAACTGTAGGACTTCATCTTAGCTATCAGCAATTCGTGATTGATCGCATCAAAGGCTTGTGAAAAATCAAGCAAGACTAATGAGCTGCATTTTCCTGCATCTTTAGTGTCTATCAAATCGCTTAATAGGTTTACCAAAGCCGAGCAAGTACTATGATTTTTCCTGAAGCCAGATTGAGTTTTTGGTAGTATCTTTTTTATTTCAATGAACTCCACAACCTGTTGAGTTACAATCTTCTCCAATATCTTTGATATAGCCAGTAAAATCGAAATAGGCCTTAAATTCTGGACACTTTTAGGGGCAGAAATCTTAGGATGTGGTATGACAATACTTTTTTCCATCTTTCAGGAAAGTTTCCAGTTGACAGAGATACATTTACGAGATGTGCTATGGCTTTAAGCGCATAAGGACTCACAGCTTTAATCATATCTATGGAAATTTCATCAACTCCAACGGCTTTAGATTTAATGCTATTCATTGCAGCTCTTACTTCGTTCTCGTTAACAGGTGAAAATTGAAAAATATTTTCTCGTTCTCTGTTGCTGGCCTCTCTAAATCTATGAATGAGTTCTTCACTCGCTTCAATACTACAACCCATTTCATTAAAATATCTGTTCATATCATTGATATCCAAGTGGTGTGGTATATTTTTGTCTGTGCATTCGGCCACAACGTCACACCGTTTCAAACATTTCCAAAACTCCTTTGGGTCTTTATTTGAAGCGAGTCTCTCAGAGAAAAATTCTTTCTTCGCTCTCCATACTAAGTTATTTACTAAATTTCTTAGAGCTTTATAATTTGACCAATCATCGCACGTTCTAGACTTCAAGTATTTGTTTCTGGCTTGGTTCTTAGTTTTTATCAGTTTCGCCAAATCGGCATTCATCCACGGAGATTTTTTTCTCGTAACTCTTTTGCATACGGTGGGAGCTTGCTTGTCAAAAACTTCTGTCACATTCATAGTAATAAATTCTTCTATTTCATTTACATTTTGTAGCTGGATCACACCTTCCCAATCTATGCTGGATATGTCTCTAACAGCCTCATCGATGTTAAACTTTGAGAAACTTCTGTATTTTATCATTTTAGCAGATTTCCTTTCTTTTTTGCAAATCAAATCACAATATATTAGCTTGTGGTCTGTGATCTTCACCCCTCTTGTGTCTGTAATGCTTGGAGCATCGATGACGCCGTTCCTTTCAATCTTGGCTGATCTGTCCACAAATATGTGATCTAACAATGTATTTGTAGTACTAGTCACTCTAGTGGGCTCGTTAATAATTTGAATAGCATTGTTTTCCTTTGATATACGGCGTAAGTAAATTGCTTCGTTGCTGGTTTTCGACGAAAGGTCGATGTTTAAGTCGCCTAGACACATGATAGAGTTCACACGAACAGCCAGGTTCACAAAGAGGGAATGAAACAAATCAGCGAGGTAGGAGTACCTCACAGTTGGTGGCCTGTACACTGTACACAGACCTAGTCTCAGTCCTTTCACCCTCAGTACAACACATAGCGTCTCTATAGCTGGGTCGACATCCTCACTGAGAGAGTGCACGTCGAAGGGTATGCACTCCTTGATGTACAGGGCCACACCACCACCGACTTGGCTAGAGCGCTGACCCTGCACACCAACGACGCGATCCTTCCGCAGCAGAGTATACCCTGCCATTTTATAGTTGTCCGAAGGCGTGGCCGGATGCAACCAAGTCTCAGAAACAGCGAACACGTCATAGTCAAAGTCTAGCACCAAACTACATAGTTCGTCAAAACCCGTGTTCAACGATCTAATGTTCAAGTGCGCTACTCTGAGACGGCCTCCGTCCCCCCCTCCGGCAAGTTTCCCGAACACTGAGAGACATCAGGTTCCCCGTGAGCTTCGGGGTTGCTGTCAACCTGTTCAGTGCCCGGACTCAAGCCAGAAGGTGCGACCTGCTCGTTACAGCCACTTGGAGAGGAATCTGAACACTGCAGAATACTACGGATGGTCTCCACAAAGAGATCACCCAGACGAGACACACCACTTCGGTTGAAGTGGACGCCATCACGAGAGAGATCCCTACGACAGACACAGGTATTGGCCTCGACGAATTCAACACCAAAGTTGATGCACATGACTTCAAGTTGGGCGTTGAAGTCATACAAGGCCCTATACCCAATGTCACGCCGGATCAAGACACTGTATAGAAACAACTTTGGTTCCAGGAAATTGGGTCTTAGCCACAAACAGCAGCTCCGCCATGCTGTGAAGAGCCTCGCGCTTTCCGTGGCCTCCGTTGTAGCCTGGACCTCCCCGATAACCTCTTTTGAGATTATTACATCCTACATGTAAATAAATAACATTCAAACTTACACCTACATAGCCTAACAACACATTCTTAATGTCTACAATTTTTCCTCCCGGACAGCACTCCACAAACGCTCCTTTCATCGCAGTACGAAGAGTGTTTGTGAGTCCACAAATATAGGACTACATGTGTTTGAAGAAGATATTCCCGGAATAACACAATTGCGTCATACTTCGTCAAGACTTATCAAGGCTTATTACATACAAGTCACCTGTGATTGGTTAGTATTATTGAGATCTCTATTACCGATGTTTATTAATGCTTCTGAGACTTGTAACCTCATGTTTTTTATTATAATTGCCTTCAATATGAACAATCTTCGCAATACTTATTGTATGGACTGGCACAAAGCTTTTTTACGGTTTCGATATAAATATTAGCATATGTATTTTCAACAGTTAAAAACCATTATAATTCTTACAACATATTTTGACACAATATGTCACACAGTAAGACGGGCATAGCTGACAATATAAGACGTAGAAACAACTGACCAGAAAGACTGCAATAATACACTTACTAAACTATAAATATAAATAATAATATTACCAAGTGAAACACACCATGAAAAGCAAGTCAGTTGCAACACAAATAGAACAATAACTCTCAAACTAAGCATACACGATCAAATTTATAATAATTTCAAACGTCTTCCTCACGCAGAAAATAAAAATAAATAACAAAAAACCTAAAACATAATTTAAATAGCTAACAAAGTAACATGGAATAAACTATTTTTAAACAGAGTAACAAAGGAAAAGCTGTGTAACAGTACGTAATAGGGAGAATGAGTATACACAGAAATAGCAAAGAGAATAACTATAGGACTAAATAGAGGGTGCCTCATTGATCGTTTTTTTTTAGTTAAAATTCTGTAATTTGTATTTTGAAGTCATAATATCAGACAATCCATTAAGAGCAATTCTGTTATTATATATGACTTATATGAACTTTATAATCAGGGTTATTCAGTTTGAGTTCTACAGAAAATGTTTCACTGTCAAATCAGATAAAAGTATTAATAATATAAATGAAATTTAATAATATAATATGTGACATAATTATTGATCTCATCATATCCTCCTTGGCAAGCTATTGATAGCGACCACACATAAGCTTTAACTAAAACTTTACAAAGTCCTATAGGGTGATGTTTTCCTTCAGACGATAGAAGAATCCAACTACAAGATAACAGAATACAGTTCATAATTTTTCCGTAATCACCGACCAACAATATACACCGAGCAGTTCCTTTTTAATGATTAATTCTTTTTTTTTATTAGTTGCTTGTTAGTGTCCTTGGAGTTAACACACAACATGTTTGTTACGATTCATAACTTACAAGTGTGACAAAGCTTTAGTTATAATTAACTTTAATATAATTGTGTAATATAATATTATAATTTACTTCAACCAAAGTTATGAAGTCTAAGGAAGAGATCAGATTCAGATCTTAAAACATAGTGTTACTAATTTGTTGTATCACTGAGGCATGGCAAATATCCAGAATAGTTATGTTCCTTCAAAGCGCTATACTTTGGACATCTTTTAAGATATATATAGACTGGATATATTTTTGAGTGATTCCCCTTCGAAGATAAATCTACACGGGATTACTAATTAATTAAGAGAAAGTAATAATAAATGTGTAATAGTCGCGGAAGTCTATGCTTACAATTAATTTGTAACTATAGGGCTGTGAAGTTGTGTGTGTAGCATTTGTAGAATATCTCATTTCACATATGTAAAATATTCGTTTAAGGAATTATCTACCTCGGGCAAAGTGAGACTGACGTACTAACTGAAAAATCTAGGTTTTGTTATAGAAAAATTGTTTTAATGTTTTTTTAACAGCATCCTTAAAGACCGTTATATAGTCGTATTAATTGTAATAAATTGTTGCTGGAATTTGTTAATAAAGGTGTTAAGTAAAAGAGGTTTAGGTTTCTTAAACATATTAAAGTTGAGTAATACTTTCGTGTTAACACAATATTACGTACTACATCATTGTCTGAACTCCACATACGCTACATGACAATGAGTGTAGAACCTATTTTACAGTTCAGTGTCACATCTCCCAGACAAACGGTTACACTGAGAAAGTGATTTATTGCAAAACCCTGCCATATCTGCATAACTTCTTGCTAAACATGTGCGTAAATTATATTGCAGCACAATGTCACATTTCACAGACCAACGAGTACACTGAAAACGTGATTTATTGTTGGCGTAAATCTGTCAGATCTGCACGTTTGCTAGCTGAAAATTAAAGGTACCTACTATACTATATTAGTAGTTAATTTCATTACTCTATGTACAGTTTTACGAAGCTAAACTGTTTGTTTGTTTTGTTAAGTGCACAAATTTAAATTTTTGGTTGGTCATTCAATGTTAAGATTAAATATTGGGGTTAAATCATAGATAATTGAGGCAGATTTACAAGTAAATACTTCAAAGTGTTTTTTCAAGTGTTTACATATATTTATCTAAGCAGATGCATATAATAATAAATTCCTGACTCAAAGTTTTGCAGCGGTTTCTACGAGTGGTATTACGTTCCGTTGATCCGTATCAGTGGGAAGTTTTTTAATGATATCGTCAAAACCTGAAGGAAATATATGAAGTTTCATGAGTTTACTTATAAATGAATTGCATTATGATACATATAAGGAAAAAAAAGGGGAAAGTTAAACATATTCCGACTACATTAATGTTACTGTTACTATTAATATAACCATTTAAGTGTCTTGTCAACAACAATGTGGGGGAAAACATAACAATAATAGTTTTTAATATTAAAAAGTAAAAACAATATATCACTTTAGGTAACACATGATTGATGCATATAAATGCACTTCACTTCTTGAACATATACTTTTTCAGTCTACCGTCAGGCTGCGGTTCGGTTTTAAAGTCACGACTTTCCGCATCATTTATGGGGACATTTTCCCTAACGATGTCATTAAAATTAACTTCCATGAACCTTTTTTTAATGACGACAGACGACAAGATGAGTCTGCGAATTATACATTTACTAAGAGGTCTTACAAAGAAATCAATTTGTAAACACATTAAGTAGATTTTCATGCATATTAAAATATTTCCTTCTATTGTTTTAAGAACAAGGGTATATTTTCACACGTTTTATTGAAACTATGACATATTTGAAATGTATTCTTTTAACTTGTTGAGCATTAGTTTGAACAAAATTTAGGCTCAATCATTAATGTAAGAGTAGGGAAATCAGATTGTTTATTTATAATTTCTTACGGAATTATATTTTGTTCTGTAATAACAACACAATAAAGTGGCAACAATTAATAATATATCAATACTGTTGATACATTAATTGAAAGAAGTTATTTGCTTCCAGTTTCTAAGCTGTCAAATCACAATTTCATATGCAGTTATATTTTAAAATTTTTAAGTAAAGAATGAACCATTTAAATATTTTAATTTTATTACATAAAGTAATTTTTGAAGTACGCGTTATCGGAAGTACAGCATGAATCGATTGTCATGGGCTTAAAGGGGCTATCTTATGTATCTCTATCTGCGAGATATCACTCGAAAAAATTTTATTTTATAAAATTGAAATTTGTATTTGATAAAAATTATATTATTTAAAGGTATTATTTAATAAAGATTAAACACCATACCTTTTCGAAATCGTAATATTTTGCAAGCTACAAAATTTTTTTTTAATGATAATTATAACATATTATTATATTAAACATATAGATATTTTTGAAGAATATATTTTTCTATAATATCATACAATACACAGCGTATTTTTTTATTTTTCGAAAAATTAATTGTAAGCAAGCATAAACAAAAAGGGTTTATATGAGTTTAGCTCCATTTCACCTCCTCTTAATGCAGCGTGACACTGTCAGAACATTTAACTCTTGAATTTAGAGTCTAGTTTAGTTTTTAAAAGGCATAAAACTTACAGACTTACAGACATTAGACTTTACAGACTAGAAACAAAATCTCTCTGTTTTACCCCAGGTTAGTCACACATTGTAATCTGAGGAAGAAGAAGAAGTACTAAAAAAGAAGTATTCAAATTTTTCTGATCAGGTGCACAACTAATTTAACGTTTTACAATTTTTTGTTTAATGATACCGATCTCTAAGCACGATGGAGGAACCAATTTTCCTAAAAAATAGCTATGAATTTGTAGGGTTGAATCTATTTTAAACGTTAAAATTAGGTCCTTTAGTACACATTGCATTAAGATTGTATCTTAAATATCTTAGTTGTACTCAATTGTAAGCCTGATAAGAAAAATGAAAAAAAACTCTTTAGAATGCCATATCTAAAAACTATCAAAACATAATTTTGCCATGAATTCTACCAAAATAATTTTGCAATAGTTTAAAACATAATACTACGAAATATTATAGCTTGACTTTCAGTTTGGTTCTATATATATACAATAAATAAATTATTAGTGTGTTTGTTTTTTATACAAAACCAGTTTTCCTTTGATTGTAGTGATTCGTTTTAACTAACAGAGTTAAAGAAGAGCTCTGTGACAGATTACTCTGTGATTGTGACGTCTGGCAGCTGTTAGAGATATTGTGACAGATGAGCTCTCCGCCAATACTGAACTCTGATATCTTGTTATCAGTGGATTCTCTTAAAGCATCTTCTGTGAAACACTTGACATATTACAATATTTCTGAAACAATAAAAACTAGAAGTCCTTTTAATACTGGTGCTTAAGCAGTTTCTTTGTATGTTTCAAGTATTCACGGCATTTCTTAACGGTATTAGTTACAACACTGCTTGCCGTGTGACTATTTTACCAATAGACCAACATAACCATGTCCACCACAAGACAGGAACATGGAATGCAAAATGTCTTTTATTTTATGTACAATTACGGATATTAATACCTCCTCACCTCGTTGATGATTAACCCATAAAGAGACATATTTAAGAAGAAATTTTTTTACTGTACTGTATTACACTAGGTAATCTAAGTCAGATTCGCAAAACAAACCATTAACTTATGGTAACCCGTACTAAAAGTGGCCTGTTTCCATTCCGCTCTACAGCCCGTGCCAGATATTGTTCCCAGTTTTACATATATAAAACCTTCCAGTTACTCCACGAGGTTGTACGCAATTTATTTGGGAAAAACAAGATCACCATGAGGATAGTCTATTAAACCGTGTTCCAACCAATCCTGATATACGACGTTAAATTAAACCTAAGCTGTATAATTTTAATCTTATGTAATCAATGTTTTACTTTGAAGAAGTGATAGCCATATAAAACATATTCCAATCCCTTCATCCATTTTAGATTTCATTTTAAAAATTGGATCCTGAAGTCGACCCCTAACTATGTTTTACTAGTAGCTCTGAAATTTTTCATGTATTTTTCTCTAACAATAATATTATAGAATACCTTTAACGATTTTGGTAACAACTTTAACAATTTGTAAGCCATTGTAGAGAAATTATAACTTCTTAGCTTTTCAGGTAACACACTTAATGTGTCGTAATGAGAGCATTGTACTATATTTGATTAAAATTCAAAACAAAAATAAAGCCAACAAATGAAAGCAGAAATATAAACAATACTTGCAGTACCAAAACACATCTTTTACATTTATTTTTCTCTAGAAAATTAATTTGATGGCAAAACGAGGGAGATCATTTTTGAATATGTATGTAAAATTAATCTTTACACATTTAAACAATTCTTTGACCAAGTATAATTAATAATACCGCATAAAATATACATGATTTATGTAAAGTATATTTTTAACGAAACATTCTATTAAAATTAAGAGAAAGAGAACGAAACAATAAGAATATTTTATAATTTTGATCCTAACTTTAAGTAATTATGTTAGTAACGATCTAATAAATTATAATTAAATAGGTAATTGAGTAATTTTTTTTAATTTGAGTGATGAGTATGTAACTAAGTCTATGCTTTGAAATATATTAAAATTGCTACAATCGTTGATTTTCTAAGTTGCGCGAAAGAACAACTGAAAATTATTTTTCTACTATAAAAGAAATAAATTTAGTAAGGATATTCAATGTAAAAGCATAAACTATTCACGAAAATTTTTGAGATTTTGATGCAACCCAAATAACTTAGAATGACAAAATTTGATATACAGATATTATAAGCAAAAATTAATTATTGTTTTTGAGAATATAAATTCTTGTAAATTTATTCACGGTTTGAAAATATTGATGAAAATCCATTTACGAGGAAATATATACTTTTGTAAAAGTTCCAAAGCCACATAACAAAGTATAGAGTACTGCAGGGAGAAGGTCTTGCGATTGGGCCAGAGGGATTCTGTGCCAACTTCTGCTGTCTACACAACAGTCTTTATTTCATACTATTACTTTTCCGTAATTTTATACCACATTCTTTAAGTTGCAGGTATGATAAAATATGTATGCGTAAATAATAACGTTCATGATTCATGATGTACGAATTACGTGGGTAAAATCAGATTTTCTAAATGCTGATAATGTAATGTCCTCCATTTTAAAACTTAACCTCTTACACAAAAATATCCCATTTTACAAAAATAAACGATTAAAACATGACAATTACGAAACTTATTTTTTTACCCATCTAAAGCCACATAGAAATTTTAATTTAAATTTAATCTCAAATATAAGTTCAAGTTTGTTTCTTCAAAAAATTGCAATGTTGCTATTAAATGAAAGATGCCTGAATATAGTTGTAACTGATATGTAGCGTTGAACAAAATTGTTTTGACATATCCTTGTCAAACACTTGTGTTTAATTTTTCATAAAACAGTGAAGGATTTTCTTAAGTTTCTCTGAACTTTTTCGTTACTGTTATTGGAATCACAGATAAACTCTTTAATTTGTATATAGCCAGTTTTTTCAAAGGAGATTGTTTAAGATTTTTATCTTGGAACTGTGAAATAAAATCTATATCTTATTTTGCCCTAAATTAAATAAAATTAAAACCAGAATATTATGCTAGTAAATGCCATTCTTCTAAAAGGACAGTCCATTTTAAAAATTCGATAAAAAAATATACTACAACTAGATAAAAAAAAAATTGTTTTTGGTAATTTTTTCATTTACAATAATAATTATGTTAAGAAATTCAAAAAATTTAAATTAAATTTTTGTAATATAGAGATAAAAATGAACATAGCATACATTCAAGTAAGAGAAATTACGAGTCTTCCAATCCTATCTCTAGCTAAACGAAAGAGTTGAAGTAAAGAACGAGAGAACGTTCAATTACAGTACCATCATTATGGCTAAAAGAGGTTAGGTAAAAAATAGGTGGATAAACATGAGTTTACCCTCAAACGTATGTGAGGTTTCAATCGAAACTCACATGACAAATTAACCACATGTGTATCTTTTATTTCTCAAACTGTTATTTCGGTTTTATTTTGACGCAATTCTCTAAAAGGAATTTACTTCAGACTAAATGAATCTTCCTCCAAGGATAACTGTATCTACTTTGCTGCCTTAAATTCGTCATAATGAACAGGAAAATACATTCTGTAACAAGCTTAATTGGAAGCAAACCCTATTACATACAGAACAGTATAGAAGTAGGTTTAAAGTTTTTGTTTATAACGTGACAAAGAAAAATGTATTAAGGGACAAATAATTAAATTTAAATGTTGGGGAAAAATTTCTCCTAAAAAGGTGTTATGCATTCATGATTTCAACATTTGTAACTGTACATGTGTTTTTCTCACAGACGATTACCATAATAACGTTAATGTTGATATGGCTTCCAAATAAATAAAATTTAAAGACAGTAACAGTCCTAACAGGCCGTTACTTAAAAATAACAGGTTTTACTATTCTTTTTAACATATGATGTTTATGCTGAACCTATGGACTATGAATACTTATGGTAACCGTATGTATGATGTTAGTAAGAAAGTCCAAAAACTAAAAAAAATAGAAATCCTGAATATTAAAAATACGCAAAATGGAGAGTTTTCCCTAGAAACACTTCTTTTTTAAAAATAAAAAAATAAAAAAAATACTAGGCCTCTAATAGATACTAAATCTGTAAGAATACATCATATTTCCACTATCATAGCTGGAAGGAGAACATTTCTGTCAAATAAGCAGACATAAATTATTCTTTTCTGCAAAACCCTCGTATATTCGATCCCACTCATATTAAACTGTACATCTGATAAGAGTGTTGAGATATAATATAGTACGAAATGCCCTTTAAAACCTTGTCCTCGTCAGAGGAAAATCATATTGCATCCAGTCTTCCACGATCTCTCCTCCTTATGAGTATTTCTTTGAGAAATCATTCTCATTTTGTGATCAATCCTATCCGCAGATTGACGATTCCTGAATGTCATTTATTCAGTAAACGTTGATGAAGGTGAGGCATGTGTGGGACACTCGAGGGATGATTTTCTAATGAATGTTATCAAAACACATTTGTTACTTCTCATATTAAAATCTGCCTCGTTGATCTTTATTGGAGCATCGTTAAATTAAAAAAAAATATATATCTAAACAGACATTTCTTATTAAATTTTCAATTGGAGAAAGGTCCACCTCATAACTTATATCAGTAAGTTATTTAATAAAAATATTGTATGCCAACATTTTAAGCCAAACAATCCTACTAGTATATAAACATAGGACACCACGTTATCATGTGTAACACGCTTTAGTATTTTGAGTAGTAAGTAGTAAGTAGTAGTAGTAGTAGTAGTAGTAAGTAGTAGTAGTAGTAGTTAGTAGGGAGTAGTTAGTAGTACACAGGAAAATGTGAGTTAATAAACCAAACTTTTTTCTTTAAAACCTACCTACTTTAATTGAGTCATAAAAAGATGGTTTATGTGTCCTTGACACATTAAAGACTGTTTTTCTCTCTAATATCATTAAAAGCATTGACAGCTTTGAAAATTCAACTTATTACAGGCAGCAACATGGCAAGTGTTACAAATAATATTAATTTAATCTGTTGATGAAGGGATTGTAATTTAGCAATTGGCATCCTCAGTGTGAAAATTATCTCTGGTTAACACAGACCTAACTATAACATAGCCTTGGTGGACCTATGTTATAATTTCTTTCCCTGAAATTTAATCCTACATAATTGAAGTTTAAATGCAGTTGCCAGCCTCCTGCCCAGAAACAGTTTTTAAGCAAATGTATGCCAATTTTTTTTAGACACACGAACAAAACAGCTCCCTCAAAGATATGTTTCACAAGAACTGGAACCCGGGGGAATTTATAAAGAGTTCACACAGTCCAAAATAAAGAACAAACAGCAACCGTACTTGTCAACGTAATGGCGGGGTCATTTCAGACTAACACACAGGGACAAACGTGTGTAGATAGTGCTGTCATTGTAGATGCTTGTTCGGACCTGGAATAATTAGGAGGCGAGAGCGAGTAATCGTGCTTGCTACATTACTAGCTCGTCTTTGTATTTGAACGAATGCAGTTATTAAGGTAAAACATTATTTTTTAAATAAAACTCCTAAGTTTAATATAGCCTAATTTGCAATGAATAAATTTAATTTAATGTGAGATTGACTTCACAATACACGAAGATAGTACGATGTAAAATATTGGTAAGCTCCAATAAACTTACGACCCTAACTAAGTCTATTTATACAGCATTAAGAAATCTTGTAATGTAACTGGTTCTTCTAACAACATATAATCAGGTACAAATGATAACATTACGATAAGCGAGGATAGTTAACAGGGTCCCTGAGCTGCTGTAATGCGCTCCACACACACACACACACACACACACCACCCCACACACACACACACCCCACCACCAACACACACACACACAACCACAACACACACACACACACACACACAAACACACACACACACACACACACCACACCACACACACACACCACACACACACCACACACACACACCACACAACCACCCCCACACACCCACACACCACACACGCACGCACACGCCACGCTCTCCACACACACACACACCACGCGCGCGCGCGCGCGCACACACACACACCACACACACACACACACCACACACATAAATATTTAATATTATATATATTACTATATATATATATTTGTGTCACATTAGTGATATTTAGTGAGCAGGAATTTCTTGCTATCTCTAAAGTGTTTAGGGATGGTATTACTTTATACTTTTACATGTTTTGGAAATATTATTCTTTGCTTAGTGATTAAGTATTTTCATCATAAGTGCATACTTTGTATTAATACTTAATTTAATAGTACTACTTATATACTCTTATTTTTATTACAGTTTGTAACTCTAAGAAATATATTATACTAAAATTATTTCACGTTTTTGTTAATTGTAACTAAATAATTTGTTTTAGAACGAAAATATATATGTGTAACATTTAAAGACAGATTTTCTTAATTTTTTAAAATTAAAAATTAAATTACTCTCTTTAACACCTTGAAACTCATCTAGCATATTTTTTATTAATTTTGGAGAATTTAATTTTTTTGTAATACTAAACTGGTCAAATGTTAAAAATGTTTTCTTATACCAATACTTAAAATATTGTCTGTTGAAGTAATATTATATTCATCGTAATATTATGCATAAACCCAAGTTTCATATCTAATGGTCCTAATATGAGCAATAATTTGCAGAATTTTCCAGCAGCCTTAAAATAGAAACTTCAAACGAGGCGTTTGAATAAATTAAACTAGCAAAACCTGCTATATTAATCTGGTGAGTAATTAATAAAGACACTTGACTTTCAGGGTGCTATGAGATTTTTTAAGATTGTTACTTAAAGATTAGTTATTACTGGATTTATTTAAGTAATGTTACTTGAGAGGCTATGTGTCCAGTATTATAAGTTTCCCTACAAATCCTTTGCCAGAAGGATGTTGCTAGGATACAAGACCTGATTCAGCTTTTCCTCCATCAGAAAATAATTGATACATTTTCATAGATTCATCTTATACAAGGTATTCAATATATAAAATTTCATATCTCAACAATAGCAAATTTTTTCAATATAATTAAACATAAAACGTGCATTAATTCATTTCTTACGCAATAGTGTTCCTAATCTAATCTCTAACTCTAAATATGAGTATGTATATTGAATAATAATAAAAACTAATAATAAAGAAAAGTTTGGATAATGTTTTTTGCTGTATTTCTAAAGTTCCTTTTGAGCTTGGTAAAGAAATCATTTTCAACCGACGTGGTGAATTCAAATGGTCAATAAATTAATGTAGTATTTCGTTAAAATTAAGGAACATAAGTGGAGTTTATCTACTGATTTTTTGAAGAACCGGAAATATTACCATAGTATCAAGGTAACCGGTTACTATGGTAGGCAAGACTTAGAGACAATGTTTATTTAATAGGTTATGACATACATGCCTACCTCATTTTATAATCAGTTATACATGGATTGGCGTACAAGATGTAATATGTCCATTACAGCTAACACCCAACACTGTTTTCTTAAATCCTCAAAGCTTTTTTTACTTTTTATTTCCATTGAATATCTTCAAACTCAAAATAATCTCACATCAATTTCCATTATTGCTTTTTAAAAAACGTTTAAATCTGTTCTATGTTAAATGCATAAGTAATATATACGTCAAGCTTGTTTTCAGTTGACAATTAGTAATGGGTAATAGATGTGATTTTATATGCAAGCTCTTTGATATTAAATATTGGTACTTCGTACAGATATTGGTGGTTTTGAAACCAATCGATTCAGAACAAAGATCATCGCCGTTGAGGGCATATTCTCATTTACAAAATCTCTCGTTGGTTGAGCGTTAGAGAACCTTACCACTTGAGGGCTGAGGGAAATGGTTTTGTATATTTGTCTGTCTGTCTGAATAACAAACTGTCATACACAATTATTATGTTGCATAAAAGTTTCCTAAATATGAAGGACTTCAAGTTCGATGGTGGTCTATGTTACTACTTGTGATTTGGCTGAGCGTTAGTAAACATTTTTAACATTGTTTGAAGGTAATCATGATTAAAAAAAAAAAAACAATAAAAGAGTTAAAATAAACACTTACTCAATCCAATCTTATAAGTTTTATTTTAAACGACGGAACACGTCAAAGGAAGCGAGTTGAACGGGCAAATCTTAAAAGAAAATTATCTAACAAATAAGAAAAATGTGGAGTGTTCCTATCTTTTTAATATTTAAGATATTTCAAGACTTTCTATTAATGGGTGTTAACACACCACTAAGTGTTAGTAAACAGATTTAGAGACGCTTGATACGTTTCTAAAGAATCCATTAACACAAGCTGTTTCTGACAGTCTAGAGAAAAAAACCACTTCTCGAATGGAGGCAATATTTCATTTGAAAAGCGTTATTCAGAAAACTCCTTCCAAAAGATACTGGCATTTGTAATTAAACTTCCTCTAGGTTTTCACACATTGAACAATGTCTCGCTTTGTATAAACAATATAGTGTATGTTTTATTAAATAGAGAGAGGGAGAGGGAGAGAGAGAGAGAGAGAGAGAGAGAGAGAGAGAGAGAGATTTCATTAATTATTTGAACTAAATACTTGTCTTCCATTTGGGTTGGTAAATAAATCTAACGATTTTTTAGCTAATAATAATACAACATTACTTTCTTTAATTATTATATTGTACATTTAATAATTATTATTAATAATTAATAACATTAATTTTTTTCGGATGAAGAAAATTATAAATATAATAATAGATCTTTCTCTGAATATGTAAATAATTTTAAAGGGATTAATAAAGTTCTACATTGAATCTGGATAAGCTTAACAAGAGTGATACTTTTGGTTTTGCATAGAATTCTAGAAAAACCCTATTGATTGGCATATTAACCAATCAGTCAACCATCACTTGAGATTAGGCCGCTTTAGTTGCCAATTCTAAACAATTTAACTAAAAAGAAAACAAAAATTATTCCCACGGATCAGATATTTTATACTAAACCAATGAAGGAGTAACAATATGGTTTTAAGAAGTTCATCTAGCATGAACCAATAATAAAAAAGACCCATTCCTGTTCCCGTCCTTTTTATTTCAGCCATCTTGTTTCTTTCTGGCGTGACGAATGCCATTTGCTATTGGAATCTGGTCAGTCGTAAGTGGTTGGTAGACGAATGCAGACGTATTGTTACATGTATTCTGTGGTTCAGTTTTAATGATTGGTATTGTGCATAGTTTATACTGAGTGCATGTTTTAGAGTTACCTAGTAAAGTTAACACATGACATGGTGATTGTGATTCCTGAGTTTGGTGTGTCCTATAACTCTTTGGTATGATTTGTTTATTTTAACCTAGTTTGTATTTATGTATTAGTTTAGTTATTTACCTCAAGAAGAGATCAGATTTCGAATCGTAGTATTACTGATATTTTTTTATTCACTTAACGATGGAAAAATGTCCGGAAAAATCCTGTTCTCTTAACAATATCTTTCAATGTTAAATGTTCCAATTTATATGTTAGTTATATTTTTCTTTTTTTTCTTCTATACATAGCAATGAGAGAATATTAAAAGCTTTATTTGCTAAATTACAAATGAACAGAATCTAATGCATGCAACACAGTTAAGGTAGTTAGGGATAAACCGTATGTGAATTCCTAGGACCTCCTCTTCCCCTAACCACCCTTACCACTAACAATAAATACAAAGAATGTATTTCAGTTACTGATATTACTGTAATAGTTATCGATTTCCGCAATCATTAAACGTTGTCTCTGCGTTAATATAATATTAGTTTTTTCATAACTAGTTTTACCGCACTGTATTAAAATGCTTGCTAGTATTTAATTCATATTTTATCATTAAAAATAGATAACATTTCATTAATGGTGTGTGATTAAAATTAAATAATTTATATTTTTGTGTAGACTGCAAAACTTTTAATTTTACTTCATTTTTTTTTAACAATGTTTATTTTTTTTAATTTTTATAAAACATTTCTTATTTTTATTATTATAAGATTATTTTTATCATTGAAAAATGTAATTAAAACTAAATAACGCGCATAGGGCATTGCTTCATATGCTGTAAAATGTAATTACTTTGTATGTAAAAAAATTTTAGAGAAATTAAAATTAATTTCGATTCATTTGCACCAAACGAGACAATGAGAACGCCTCTTCATCTAGATACATATGTACCGTAATACAGGACAGAGCTATTTTGTAGTTTTATAATACATGATGTTGAAACGATTTAATAGGTAAACAAATAAGAACTCACCGTATTGTGGGAGTACTGTAAGTTCTGAATGTCTCCGTCACAAGCTAGTTAGGGTGGTATTTTAACAATTGGTTAGTCCGCTATGTCACTACCTTCGTGATTATATTGCGTTAAAAATACTGAAATTACAGTAAAATCTTGCCTTGCTACATTTCTTTCAAACGGCCATATTCTACAGCATACCACGTGACCAGTCAGGTTTTAGACTTTGCAGTAAGTGAATGGGACATGAAGGTTACTTCAACTTTCACAGATAAACAAACTTACATAAAACATTTAGAAAAGGAAGTTTTTCCCTAACATATAATAATAGTAAGTTGTTAAGAACATGAAAGATTACAAGTTTTAGTACATGTAAATACTATTTGATTTAATTGAAACTCATTTAAAAATTATTATCTACAAACCAAAACCTAAAAAAAATTAAACATGATACTAGTGAAAAAATTTTCATAAAAAATTAAATATACTTAATGTTTGAGCTCATGAAACCAACTGTGTGGAGTGTTAGTACATAACTGTAACTGTATGTATTCAAATAATGTGATTCATAGAGTTAGGTACCATTAAAGGTAAAAAACTGCTTCTGTTTAACTTTCATCTCAAAATTGATCATTACAAGATGTCAATAATTTTATTGTTGATATCAGTTTGTAATGGGAGTCAGGAAATTTTAAATGAAGAAAATATTAGATAAATGATTACGAAGTTAGCGTGTAGGCAACTTTTGCATTAGGTAGCGATTGATTCATCCGATAACACCACCAGGAATATTGCAATTTTAATTAACTTTTTTGAACAGTAAAATTTATGGAGAGAACTATCACGTGATGCAAGTGTATACCTTTTATTCCTTAACAGAACATAGTCTTACTGTATCGTATTAAATAATTACAATTATTAATGTTGATACCAGGTATTTTAGTAAATGAATAATTAATTCTAGTTCCAGACAGGTATGTGGTGTCCTGGTTACTACCAAATCTTTAACAAATTTTAATAAATAATTGAAAACATCTATGAATAATTATTTTAATGTATTCAAGTGTTTACACCACACCACCAAACACCAAGCCAAGGCCAAGGCCTGTCCATGGTCTTGATCACCGACAGTTGGTCGTTTGTCCTTCTAATAATTATTTTTGTTCACTTACTTCATTTAGATACATTGTCACATAAGTTTTATTTTTATTCCTATTAAACATAATTTTTAATTTATTTTATTTAATTTTTTTTACTTAATAAGATATAACAAAATTTTTTAAGGTTTGAAATATCAATTGAGTACTTTGTGGTGGCTCGTTCTCACGCACAAAGCTTTAGCACAAGCCCATGTGAGAATATTTTCTCCAAATTAATTAAATTAGAAAAATATAAATTATTTTTTTACACAATATACGTTAAAACCCAAATATTTATGGTAATTGTATATTTTTACACAATGAATATATTAATATAATTATATCATTTGTAATTTTTCTTTTCGGAGAATAAACGATTTTTGATTTGATTTGATTTATTTTATAAAGAGACAAAATTTAAAGTGTATCTCCCCGTTTTCTCAAATTTTTAGTAAAACAATATGATTAAACATAGCAAAATAAAGCCAGTAAGTATATTAATACATTTATATTATTTTAAATACAAATAAAGTATAGGATATTGTTAGTGATAATAAATTACTTTAGTAATTAAGTAATTGGTTACCTATAGGTTGTCAGATATTTAAACAAATCTTGGTTACAATTAATACAAACAATAAATTGCAACAGCAAAATATGTAAAGATTACTGCACAAGGAAATATTCAATTTATTTTCCTTATCCTGCGTTCTTGGTTATCAGAAATTTTCTACTAGTGTTCTAGCTGAAAAACAATATTCTGGACAAAACAAAACGTTGTGAGCGTGCAAATGTAATAAAAAACATTTTGTTAAGAGTTAATATGCCAAATTAGAGCCAGTTTTGTTTGTGTGCCGGAACATGCTTTAGACTTTCCCACGTGTTGTGGGCAAGTTACATTCATAATTACTTTTTATACATTTTACGGTTTTTAATTTTAAATATTTACATATTTCGCTGTTTAGTAATTCATATTAAACATAGAGCAGTAATATTATTATTATTTATTTTAAACATTCTTTCTAAATCATTTTAAGACGATTAGTAATCTTTTTCTGGATAATAAAAACTTCCACTAATTTTAAAAATATAAAAAACGATTCATCCAAAATTGGTCAGCTGTTTTTCAAAATTAACATTTCGCAACTTATTTAGCAGTGACATTTATTTATAAGGACTAAATAAAGTTTTAGTTTACATGAAAATCATAAATAAAAAAATTAGTTTCTATAACATGTTTAATATGATTTTTTATAGTTTAAACCGATTGATATCAACTAATTCTATCATTTACGTATCCAATTAAAAGTATTTTGCAAGATTCAATTCTTTTATAATTAATTATTAAAACGTACATTAGTTTGACAATCTACGTGACATTTGGATTTGACTAATACTTTAATTTTCATTGTGTCTCATTTATATTTTAAGATAAACTAAAAAAATTTAGAAATTCAAGTACATTTTAGTATACGTTTAATCTTAAAAGTCTGCTTGCAAATGGCTACAGTCACCTTTCCACTGCAGTCTAACCTTCCGAATTCCCTTGGTTTCTAGAAGTAAGTGGAGACGAAACGGAACACTCACACGAGCACACACGTGCACACGTCACAATTGTTACGACACATAAACGAACACCATCGATACGAGTCCCCAGTGTGCAAAAGCAGAAACGCTAGGGAAACATTACAAGAAAACACAAAAGGATACACTTTCCCTCTAACATTATGAATTAAATCGTAACCTATTTAAACCCAATTAATAATTTCTAAAAAGAGTAATTAAAGTTATTACATTAAGTCTGTTAAAGTTTCTCAAGTACAAATATACTCTAAAAATTACTATTATCGTGCCATTCTGAAACAACCATTGTAGTCAAATTAATTATATTTTTGAATTATTAAAACCAATACATACCCTAGTGTATGTGTAGTGTGTGATATTTGTGTAAGTGGGGCGACTCCTGCCACATAGACCGCATCACACTGGAACAATCAGAAAAAATGTACTATATTTAATAAAACATTGCAGTTGATATATTATGAACGTTTAAGAATATGGCGTTACATTAATTCAAACAACAATGCGTAAACTTAAGTGTTATATGATGATATAAATATAGTATACCTAAAAATGTTGTGTAGTGAAGAATTTATTTGTCGTAGTTAAATGTAGTTCTACACGCACTCAATCATTCACACTTTTTTCCATTCAACCAACTTTCATACTTTGCGTGTTTTTGCAACACACGTGAAGAAGTGTTATATGATGAGAAGTGTCACAGAGAGGACGTCGGATCAACGTAGGACCGAGGCCACCTGAAAATAATCAGAACAAGACTCTCGAATCACAAATATGATACCAAGAAGTTGCCTATTTCAATCCTTCAAACGTATTGCATAATGCTGTAACAATCTAGACATATGACCAAAACAGTTGTTTCAGAATAGAGTGAAAACGCATATCTGACATGATTCAAAGACTTACGGTACTGAAGTTCCTCCCATTGAGAACGTAAAGTAAACCTGCATACTGAAACAAAAAGTCAAAATATATTATTACAATTAGAGTCCTTGTAAATTATGTACAATAAATAGGGTTATTACTATTAAAAGTAACTACGTACATTCTATACAACGAAGTAGAACTGGATCTTAAATGCATGATTTGAACAATATTTATACATAATAATTATAGCTCAAAGAAATGTCAAGACTATTGATTTTTAGGCATTATAACTTTTACTCTAAATATACAGTCAGAGAGTAGATTGGGTCCTGAAGAGGCCTATTCTCATAAATGCTTGTAAACATGATGTTTGCATCAGATAGAATGGTGGAAAATCAACATAAGTTACAATTAAACAAATAAGTTTCCTATAAAGACATTCCTTTTTATTTCTAGTTAATTGACTTCAGTACCCTGATAATCTAAGTGAAGCAGAGGTTTTAGATACACAAGTTTCGTCAAAAGTAATACAAAACACTAAACGAAATATTTGTAATGTAGCACACAATGCAATTTATCTTAACAAAAAATAAATCACGCTTACAGATAAGATGGTAATGCATTGGTGTAATTTTCTCCTTCCATAACATTTGATGGTCTAAGACTATTGTAATTAAGTGGAATTAAATCAAAATAATACCCTTAAAAGAATTTATTTTTCATTGTATTGGGCAGAAAAAAATACTTCTATATCAGTAAATCTGACATTCATTACTATTCTTAAATTTATTGTAAAGTTCTTCAACTGCTATAGCATAATCCTCGTTTTATAAAACGATTCCCATTTGATCCTACTTGTTATTCGTTATACAATAGCACCCATGGTCAAAGTTTAAAAAAAACCCACTTTTATGCAGTATGGTTCTCATATGTAAAATATTTCAGGCTTTATACATTAAATAATTATATCAACCGCTAGGTCAAGTCCTTTTTTGAAGCAAGGGTACTTCTATAATTGAACGCACACTAAGACTAAGACCAAAAACAAAATCGTAATGCCTGAGCTACCGAAGGTACTAGGATTTCTCTTTTTACTTTTGCTCAGCCGTTCGTAATTTCTGGTGGGTTGTGAAAGTGATATTCAGTGCACAGTCTGTTCCATTAATTTTGTTGGTACGTGCATCAATGAATCTTGATTCACAAATGTATGTTTCAGTATTTTTTTATATAAAGTACAGCTTAATTTAGGCACCATGACTTTTATAAGTTAACCATTACACATTAATTAAATTTTAATTGTATTGCATGCTTAATCTTAAGGGAATTTTGATACCTGAAGAAGAAAGTTTATATATGCGCTACTGTCATCATTTAGTTCGCGTAAGTGATACCGCTTGTTCTTCAAACAGGGGCTAACTTAAACTAGCCAGTTATAATCAAACAAATCTCAACCATTTACAACTCTAAAATAATTATTTTTTTAAGTAAATTTATTTTATATTCTTGGTTTCCAAAGTATGTGTATAATTATTCTCTCAAGAAAGGATTTTCCTGACAATCTGGGGGTCTATTCTGCACCAATCATAGAAAACAAAATCCTTAACCCTTTTGTCTCATTCTTCGCGATTCATCTTAAGATGAGTATGGCACAAAACACTTCCACGGTTTGGTAAGTCCTGCAGTGGACCTATTCAATGTTGGTGTCAGCCTTAGTAGTTATTTGGCTCAATAAACGATAAAAAAAACGCTTCGCAACAGTACATTTCCTGATTAGCTGGATCAATTACATTCCCATCTGCTTCCACCTCCTCTTACCTCTGTCTTGGAACAATCTATCTCAACGTATTCGTAGTGAGGCGTTCTCCATTCTCCACTTCCGGTATTTATTTATTAAAAAACGCCTTTATTGAAGAGGCGGAGTTTGAGCTCTGTCCTCTCTCTACCACTCAACCTCAATAGAACCTCAATACATGTATTTCGTTGTTTCATTATAATTTTTCGTTGTTGACATTAACTGGAAGATATTTCATAGAAATTCGTCAATAATGTTTAGGTGAGACAGGTTGTGTTGCAATTATTTACATGTCTAAATCTTACATTTGCATACTTCTATCTACAAGAGACCCTAGTTTATGGTATATTAGTAGTTTAATGTCTCTGGTATTAGAGAAATTACTGTCATTTTATGAATTGTTCGATGTAAGCTATCCTGTGTTTATCTAAACTAAATAATTTGTCAACTATTGGACGTACTTTTGAATAAGGTTTAGTAGCTATATATGTTGACAAAGGTAGTTAGTTATCTGTAGCGGAATAAACTATACTAAGTTAGGAAAAGCCTTACCTCAGTCTGGATAGCAAACTATATTACCTCTGTGTATTATTTATTTTGTGCAAATGAATAATAATATTGAAGTAAAAGAAATAATATGAAAGTAATTTAATTTTTAAGTAATGAATTAAGTCATTAACAAAATAGAGAATACTCACTTTAATTACATAAATATTATAATATACTAGCTGTTTCCCGCGGCTTTGCACGCTTCTCGTACGCTTCGCCCGGTGTATGTGAACTTCTGGTATAATTGAATTATATTTACAACGCCGATGTAGAGTTTGCCTTGTTGCCACGATCAAGAAAAAATCTGTTTATGTTTATAGCCATTGAGCTTTACTTTACTACTTTAAAAGTACTTTATTATAAAGTGGTCTAACACTCAAACTTTAAGTTCAATCTGAAATGTATCTCAAAGACAAATATACATAATAACTTAGCGCCCTCAAATAGTGTTTGGCTATGTAATATACATAACTGTCTCGTAATTGCAGTTTTAAAGTGTGCAGGCGCTTTGAAACCTTTTATCTTTTGTAGCACCGCTTGGTGGTGAGTTACATTAGTGGGCATAGCTTATAAACGTTCTCCGTGAAAAAATACGTATACATACAAATGTTCATAATGGTCTGTCCAATATTTTGTGATTTCATAAAGGACATTCACTAAAATTCATTTATATATAGAGAAAAGAAAAAATAATTATAAACGAATTTGTTAAATGTTGAATTTCTTCAACATCTATAACTTATCTATTCACTCGGAAAACATAATTGGTCAGTAAATACACTACTGTCACTGCCTGCTCAATCTGCTACAAAATACAACTGAGTTCAATCTCAAAACGATCGTGTTTACTGATCTGTTGATTAACATCAGGTAACACATCCAGTGATCAGTACCAATTGCACAATGCTATGTATTGTTTGGAGAAGGCATTTAATTGGGTAAGGAAACATGTTTATTTGATCTTCATATTTATATTTATTATCATAATAATGGCAGAACGGAATCATCACTGAGATAATAAAATTTAAAACACACAACAAGGAGATAATCATAGTACTTATAGCAAAGAAAATTACAGGAGTTGTTTTATTCTTTATTTTATTATTTATTCTTTTATTATTCTTTATTATTTTTTATTATGATTATTATTATTTTATTTACTTCTGTAATGTCGACCTTGTACGGTAACGACTCTCCTCCTGATTGTATTTTTATAAGGTCCTCAAAAAAATAAAAACCACTGGCCCAAGACAACTGGCATAATAAGGCAGAAAAGGCGATCGAGCTATTCTTTATAAATATTACTAAATAGGGAAACTTATAAATTAAGTACAGTTACGGATAATAAAAGAAAAACATTTAAACTACGGATAGATATATAACTCAACGGATATATAGGAAGAGTTACGGGAGTATGTTTATATACATAGGTATATAGCAATAGGAAGGAATATTATAGGTGATGCATATAAGATATTAAAGTATTAGAAACTATGAGACAGCCGGAAACAATAATACAAAAATTAGAAACATTATAGGGTGGGATATATAATCCATCGGCCTCGATTTGTTAAATATCCAAATTTATACCAGGATGGAAAATGTATCGGGGTTAGAAAGGTTAGAGTTACGGGAGTATGTTATTACATAGGTATATAGCAATAGGAAGGAATATTATAGGTTACGCATATATGATATTAAAGTATTAGAACTATGAGACAGCCGGATACAAAAATTTAAAACTCCACAGGTTGTGTAAGTTACAGCATAACGTGAAAAAATTCATTATTTAAATGCTAGTTATTCTTCAACATGAGTTGATTTTAGATGGAAATTCAAGGAGAGTAATAACCCTAGTATACCTCAAAAGAAAGTAGTAAATGGTAGGTAGGTAAGGGACTGACAGTAATAAAAATTCCCCGAGTAGGCAACCACAACTAGGAGTACCGTAGTTATTGCTATTATTTATAAGTGCTAATTCCAATACTAATTAATTCTTACAGTACCATAGTCTCATGATGATGTTTTTAAAGGATATCTCAATAATGTATGTAGTGTGAATAGTTGTAGGTAACTTAAGATGTTAGTACGTGTAATTAAACATTAAAATGGGTGTATCTTTTAGAAATGTTGTACTAGTAGCATTGCTAATAATTTAAATCAAACTTTTAATATTTAACACAAATACTTTTGAATTGTTTCTTTGTGGATTAAACACAGTGTTTTCTTTCTTTATTAATGTAATGTTATATAGTTTTAAAACAAACAATACCTACAGCAATACACGTATGGAATTTATAGCGTTTATAATACTTATATTTAAATAGAAAAGTAAAGACTGAGGCAATAAACAAAATATTTATATTTTTACCTTATAGAAGGGGTACCAGGCTGATCCTCTTGGTCCCTTAACGATGAGATGGTGAAATTCCGAATTATAGTCTATGACAGAGTTTACGTCCACTAACCGTTGTAATCTCTCACTAGCAGTCAGCAAACCAATGTCTATGCTTTATGTAGATGTGCCTCATGATAAATGTTTTGAAGTTTGAGAATTTAAGAATTGGTTTTCATGGAAACGACGATATACATTGTTACAAAAACAAAAGTACTACATGGTAAATATTTATTTATTATTTTCTTTGTTTACATTTTATAGTAAATGACACCTGGTCAATGACGTATAATATATAACATCCGAAGTATCATAATAAGAGTAGTAAGCCATTCCTCACAGCTGATGTTTCATTAAAATTCCAAAGAGAAAGAATAAAAAGTTTCGTATAAAATTAACGAAAGGTTCAAATCAAAACAAATTTTGATTTTAATACAAATTGATGAATAATTTTCCCCTCCTTTTAAAATTAAACCTGTTTATCTATATCAGCATTATTCGAACAGAAAGGTTTATGTGATTTAGATGTTTCGACGTCTAAAACATTTGCAGCAGCGTGCGTTACATCGTGTAGTTATAGAAAATGACGAGCAACGAGAATACCGATTAGAAGAACCGAGACGTCAAGACGAAAGACGTCGTAGGGTTTTAGAACCTAATAATTATTTATTGCCATACGAGTATAAATGTGCTGTCACTGCAGCTGTGCAATATTACGCCTTAGAAATGTTGATATCCATTGCGGTGCATTTCTTTTCCCCCGAGGAATCGGTTTCTAGTCGCATAAATAGAAATTCTTTTGGTGAATGTTGTTTGCATGGACGAGTTTTAATGGAGCAACCAAAATTTCCAAATTAATTAATGTCTTTTTTAAACTGTCACCCATATTTGGAAGAATTTCATAATAAGATAAGAAACATAAACGCAATATTTTGCTCTAGCATCCCTTAATGCAGAAGATGACAGAACAATAAATAGTCATGGTATTTTATAGTTTGCGGAAATGTATATCATAAAACTAATCCCAAAATCCGTTTTACCAGAAAAATACTAAGTACAGCTCGGTTTCCTGACATTGTATATAAGCACCAAGTTAGTATACAATGTGAATACACTATTACTTGGTTTTAGAGTTTCGAATTAATATACTAATACCAAATTGTTATATAACAAACAAAAAGAAGAAGCGTGTTTTGTGAGCACAAAAGGATAATGTTAAGTTTGGCGACGCAACGCGGCTTTTAAATTTAATTTTTAGTTTATTTATTCGACTAAAACCATTATGAAAGATCTGCCAATATATTAAATCTCGTTGTCTGTTCGTCAGTTCCTCCATGCGAGACCTCTTGATAGAAAGTAAAGTTTATTACATTGTTCTCTTTTGCACAAGAACTTTAGAAAATTGTACAGAGTCCTGTAGGGACTTTTGCGCTTCTACTGGAGTGACAGGATATTTTGGATGTTTAAGTTTGGGGGTAGAGGCACCTACTGTGAAGTTTCATGAGGGCATGTTTAGGGCGATAATCTCGTCATAGCCCCTAGAAATAAGGAGAAGTCAGCTCTAAAACAGCCTCTCCAGTCAAAGCAGGCATTGGGTGGCAAACCCTTATGTCTAGACTGGCAAAACCCCCTTGGCTCTTAGGGAACAAACCTCAGAAACTTCAACAGTCATCTCCCGCAGTAGACTAGACCTATCGAATTACGCTTGCGCTTTAGAATCTCGAAATTTTGCGGTTAGTATGCCGCTCCTTAAGTAATAATCTTGCCCAGATTTAAGTGCCACGTCACTTTTGCTGTACCCCACTGTGGTTTTGAACTGGTAGGTATAAAACCAGCCAGAAGTGAAACCTCCTAGGGAACAGAGTACATATATATTCCTCTTCCTTCTTAACTTTGGCATCAAAAGGCCAAAGGGAAAATCCGCCCGTTTGTCTGTGCGATAACACCTGATAGAAAAGTTATGAAAACTTGAAAATTTTTTAAGTGATACTAAAAGATATAAAAACAATACGTATATTTAAAAGTATTAGCGTGTTAAAAGAAAAAATAAGAAAATCCTAAATAGTTAAATAATATATTTTGTTAGTTAGGTAGTTATAATTTACAAGTCTAACCCACAAACTGCTAGGAAACGCTGTTACTGCCTCTGTTACTGCATTCTCGTCTGCCGTTACTACTCTAATGGCTCACTTCCGCTGTTGTAATTAAGGCCTTACTTGCTATTCAACTCATCAAAGTTAGTTATTCTATCTCTATTTATACAAGTAATTACTTCTCATTGAATGCCTACTTTATGTCATACAATAATGCAACTGTAAATTATAACTATGTACACACAATAAATGTGTCTAAGCCACTATCGACGTTTAAATGTCGCGTTTAGTTATACTAGTTGTGAAAACTGATTACTTGAAAGGTTTTATTTCTATTGATAGTTTTTAGTGATTTAAATATTATATTATTTTGATTCTAAATGTTTTTTTAATAACTAACTTTTATTACGAATATATTTGGAGAAATAGGCGTAAAAGTTTTGAATTGCAAACTATTTCCATAGTAATGGGCAGGTATATTATTTTTGTTTCAGGTATAAAAGTAATGCACGTGATTTTATTATGATTTATAAACAGAGCAATCCGACCGGTCGGATAATGCGGTGGGGGTTCTGCCCATCCAAACTTGCCACGTCTCAGTTCACTCCAAGCAGTTGGAGCGGTTAGGACGTGACTTTGCACGAAGACTATTATTCGTTTGGGTCACGGTGCGAAAGAGCGCTCGCTGAAAAAGCAGTAAGATTAAGGTGTTTTTGCGCCTTGGGGAAATAGTACAGAAAATTATCAAATGCTGCAAGAGGCCTTTCAGGCGGCTTTCGTTTAGAGTTCTCAATGTGGAAGTGGCACACAAAATCTGAAGCATGTACAACCGAGTAAATCCAAGAACGCAAGTATAAACATATCTTGCATAGAAAAATTCCTGACCGCAAGGAAAAACTGTCGAACGAAAACGTTTTACATGGATATGCTCGAGAGACTTAAATGCCGGTGGGGCGTGACTGGCACAAATCAAGGAAGCTTTTAAGCTCCACCTCGACAGTTCCCTCAGCCACACGGGTTTCATCGTTACCAACTTCACCAGAACAAGACCCCGATGGTTCACCAGCTTTCCTACAGCCTTGACTTGGCTCTGTGAGACGTTTTTTGTTCCCCCAAATGAAAAAGGAGCTGAAGGGAAAGCATTGGGAGTTTTTTGGGGAGTACGTCAAATAAAAAAAATTTCTGCTACAATAAGAAATGAATACGCGGCAGAATTCAGACATTATATGTAAAATAGGAAATTCAGTAAAAATTATAACATTAGCATATGAATAACCTTGGTAGGTTAATAAAAAATGTGTAGAGACAATAAAATATTTTTATAGGTTTTAGCCAACAGGAATATTTTTATGCTATGCGTAATTTATATGACATAAGCTAATAAATATTCTTTTGTGTTCTTTTCCTAATTACTTATTAATAAAATATGGGATTTTAACATCTTCGTCAATGTTAAATGTATGTCAATATCAGACAACAGTTCCGTCAGATTCAGACAATATTGTGTTTGGATCAATGAACATTTTTGTCAAGTGACACTGATTTAAGTTTAGTCAATAATTCTTCGGAGACGTAACCCTGAAGTACATTACTCGTAATATTAAATTATTATCAATTGCGTTTCACTGTTGAACTAATCTTTATATGTTCACACAACACACTAAATCGTAGAATAACACATGTGTAGTATTATTTTATTAAAAGCCCGAGTAAATACGAGTAATATCAAATTAATAAAAAAAAAATTTCAACTTTTTATTATACTACTTTATGTGTATAAGAAAATTAATACGTGGCAGAATTCAGACATTATATGTTAAAATGGAAATTTATGTAAAAATGATAACGTTAGCATATGAATAATCCTGGTAGGTTAATAAGAAATGTGTAGAGCCTATAAAATAGGTTTATACGTCTTTTCCAACAGGAACATTTTCATGGTATGTGTAATTTATATGACATAAGCTAATAAATATTCTTTTGTGTTCATTTCCTAATAGTTTTTTAATTTAAATCTTCGGCAATGTTAATTGTATGTATAAGACAACAGATCCGGTCATATTCAGACAATACTTGTTTTTGGATCAATCAAAATGTTTGTAGATCATTCGGCGACATAACCCTATAGTACAGTACTCGTAATATTACATCATTATCAATTACGTTCACTGTTGAACTATTCTTGATATGTTAACACAACACACTAAATCTTAGAATAATATATGCGTAGTATTATTTTCAATGCCCGAGTAAATACTATTAATATAAAATTTATTTAAAATAAATTTCAACTTTTAATTACACTATTTTATGTCTACAAGAAATAAAATAAAGAATATCGCTTATTGGTATATCCTCACAAAGTTAACCCCTTGTAGGATAGTTTCTCACACATGCTGACAACACAGAATTTGTTGACTTCAGTATTTCTGTATTTCCGTATTTTATAAACTATTATAATAACATTGTTCAATTTAACATAATAATTAATATGCCTTTTTATACTTTGCTCTGAATATCATAGACTTTATAGATAATTCTTATCCAAAACTGTCTTTAATGAATATTAGTAATATTTATAATCTTGTATTATTATTCATTAATTGAGGTGTGCGTGTATTAAAAAAATAATAGGAATAATAAATACATACTTTTTAGATCACATTTAATAACTTATAATTATTGACATTAAACAGTAATAAAATGAGCTATTAACGATTGTTTTGAATGTTTTGGACAAGTTGACGTAGCTTGAGCTCTAGTGTCACTTCCCGTTGATAAAGGCAAAGCGTCGCTACAACTTCTTTAGATTTAATTATCTTTCCAAAACACTTTTCGTCGCAGTGTGTTCTCAAATATTTACGTTTAATATATCCGTTTTCCTTAATAGTTATAGTGTGATAATATTACAAAATTGTATTAACTTCTACATATTAATACCATATCATTGAAAATAATAAGAACAGAAACTTGTCATAATTCGAAAAAAAAATAATCCTCTAATAATAACTAGGAAGGTTGTTTATAACTTGTTTAAGTAAGGTTTAGATTAGACCTTAAATAATCCAATAACACTTTGCTTTAATGTTGTTATTTCAATTATATTGGCTTAAATTTACATTTAGTTTAATTAAAACTGGTAAAAGCGTTACAAAACTCTAAACATAAATATAACTGAAACCCAATAACTAACAATGTAGATATTCTTTGAATGCTAAAGTATTTGCTTTTTGGCCTGTTTTTTGAGATTCTCAATAAACGGTCCATAAACATGATTACGATGACTCATAGGATTAATTTATTATTATCGCATGAATGGGTAGCTCGGCGTACAATACGTTTCATGTGCGGCGAGTGCCGCTACAGTTTTGAATTTGGCGCGCGTTATCCGTCTGTTGCCGCGAAACGCTATAGCCAGCTGCGCCGACCTCTAGCCTTTAGCTCAAACAATAGGAGCCTCCTACCATCCGGAATTCTTCCGGACAGGTTCTGGTAGGATGGTTCCTGCTAGGTTTTCAGGCTGTGACCGGAGGTTGTGCACACAGGAGTCGTTGTGCAGCTTTCGAGCAGGGTGGACCGGGAGAAGTTAGCGTGGGTGGTCTAAAGTTTAGTAGTATTTTGTTAGGGAACCTTTCGGAACTATACCCAAATTATTAGTATTTATTTAATCATTCAAAGCTGGTTAGGTTTTGGAATAGACGGAATCTAGTGGCGGATCCACGGATTATTCCTCGATAAGGTCCCACCTTCCGGTCGCGACGCCACGAGGTCGCAGACATTGGTAGCGCGAGCCGTCCGCCTCGGATTCCCAACACCATTCCTAACCAGCATTAATTTAAATTTCACGCTTTCCGTCCATTTTTTCGTTTTCGAATAGCAGTGGTAATTTCTCAAACAATGGCGTAAATCACCCCAGGGCAGCGACCGACGCCACGAGGGAAGCAGCGACCTTCACCAACAGAATCAGATAACTAAATTAGTTCTAGTCATTTAAAATAAGCTTGAAGTATAAACCGTTATTACTTGAATTAATTTAAACATTTATTTTATTGTTCTCAGTTTAACTTTAATAGAATTTCATAGTTCAACCTTAATAATTTAATACCGTACTTTTTTGCCCTTTTTATAAAGTATTTCTTAAATATAAATATATTCTTAAATATTTCTTAAATCGTATTTTTTTGATAACTAATAACAGTAAAGTCTCATTTAAGCTTTAACTAAGCAGAGTTACGACTTTTTTAAACCAAGTTCTATTCTATAGTTTTCTTTTATACTAGTAACCTGAAGTACACTTTGTATTAGACTGTAACGCCATTTTTTTTCACTAATTATAGGTGTTATGCAGTATTTTTCTTTGTTGACTTTAATTTACATAACTGTCCATTTATTATTTATTACAGCCAAAATTCCTTTTTCAAGTTTTTCATAAGGCTTAAGTCGTTTAAAATTTATTATCACGGAGTTCGTAATTTCCGTCTGTCTGTCTGTTTCAAACAAGAATTTCTCGTTTTCGTTTTAAGACAGTTTTAAAATTTAAATTTGTCATTTTTCCTTGTAATTATACTTATAGTTCTAAGCTCGCAATTGTTATAATTATTTTACTTCATATTTTTATCCGAATTAGATCTTCTTATTTTTGGAACTGCAGTAATATTTTTCGACACAAGTTTAGTTGGTTTGCCGTGCAAGCACGTAATTGCGTAAGCAGAGTTCCTCAGATCCGGTTTTTGTATCACTCCGTAGATAACGAAGTCTAATTATTTTAAATCTACATTATAGATTTTACTACTACAGTTAAGCACGAATTTTTTATTATTTCCGGTCAATGTTTTAAGGTACTACGTAAGTTATCTTTGTAAGTAAACGGTAATTTGTTTTCGTTTTCACTTAATTAAATTGTAAACCGAATGATTTCTTTAAATTATTTTACGACTTAGCCTTATATACGTTTAGATGTTGGTTATATTAGTTAGTGTTAAACACATAATAATAACTGGTGCTTTTGTTTTGTGTAAATTACAGCTTGCGACGATAATTTGTAACTAACCTTGAGTTACGAATACAGGTAAGGTAGTTGGTGACTTTGTTATTTTTGTTATAGCCAATATTTTACTTTCGGTAGAATCGTAACCTTTGTGTTCTAAATATCGCTTCTCTTGGAAATATGTTTGATGTTGGATACGAGCATTTGTTTCAGGTACTTAAACAGTTGTTACAATAATTATAAGTCTAACAATGCAATTTGAATATAATAAATTTTTATTTATTTAAAAGAGATAGACAAGCTAATTTACAGAGAAAATTTTATAAAAATTTAAACTACTTAAACTTTTTTTAACATCAATATAAAACTAATAATTAGTTTTATATTGATAATTATAAATTATTTATAATTTATTAAAGTAACTACCTGATTTTTTTCCTCCCAGTAGGTGTTGGTTTGCTGTATTTTTCTCAAAGCTAGGTCAGCCCAAGTTATTTGAAATAATTGTTTTTTACTGTTATTGTTTTCAGACTCCTCTAGTCTAATAATTACACAAGTGAACATATTGGTACCAGTTTCCCTTGTATAGCTTATTGTGTTCTTATTTTCGCTCTCTTTAAATATGTATAAACCAGACAATATCCCCAAAACTGTAGCGTGGATTAAAGAGTTAAAAGCAACTCAGGCCCGGGATCAATGCTCTCTATTGGGCATCACACCAGCAGGTACACTTGAGGGAATGAGAGTTCAGCTTCGTGCTTATATTAAAGAAAAATATTCCGCTCAAAACCTTTTCATTATGCTCCTCCCAAACTGAAAGAGCTAAACAGCCATATTAAAGACACTGTTGAGTAAGGGTATTATTCGTCCTAGTGACTCTCCATATTCAAGTCCGGCGTTTTTAGTCCCGAAAAAGAATGGTAAAAGTCGCATGGTGGTAGACTACCGTCTCATAAATAAGATGGTTGAGCTGGAGAACACTCCCATGCCAACGGTGGAGTCAGCATTCCAGTATTTAGGGAAGGCTTCTCATTTTTCCCACCTGGACCTTGTAAGCGCTTATAATCAAATTCCTCTTGATGAGAATTCCAAAAAATATACGGCTTTTGTCACAAGCACAGGTTGTTACGAGTATAACTATCTGCCCTTCGGCTTAGCTTCCGGTGGCATGGTTTTGGCAAATCTACTTGACAAAGTCTTTGGAGATATAAAATTCAAATTCCTTTTTGTTTATTTCGATGACCTAGTTGTCTTCAGTAACAGTTTCAACGAGCATGTACAGCATCTTAAAATAGTTTTAGACAGGTTTTAGAGATGCTGGTCTGACGGTTTAGTCCTGAAAAAATGGTTGTGGCATCTCCTAGAATCGAATTCCTGGGTCACATATTTTCATAATGGTAAAATCAGTCTAAATCCTGACAGAAGTAAACCTATCGACTCCTACCCAACACCAAAGAATTTAAAACAACTGTCTAGGTTTCTGGGAATGTGCTCATATTACTCGAGATTCTTTAAAAGCTTTTCTCAGATTTCGGAACCTTTAAATTCTTTAAAAAGGAAGGGCGTTCCATACTTATGGGGACCTTCTCAGGAGGAGGCATTCAAAACACTTAAAGCAATTTTAGTATCTTCACCTGTTTTGAGGCTACCCGACTTCGAAAAAACCCTTCACGTTGCAGACCGATGCCTCTGGCACGGCTGTGGGTGCGGTCTTGTCCCAGGAAACTTTGGATGGCAGCCTAGCACCTGTTGCTTACGCCAGTCGTGCCCTGAACCTCCATGAAAAGAACTACTCTACCTTTGAACTGGAGGCTCTCGCTGTTGTGTTTGCTTTGGAAAAGTTCAGAACTTACTTAGAGCATAGAGAATTTTCTCTTTTTGTGGATAATAGTGCTCTTTCCTGGTTGCTGAACCACCCCAGGCAAATTGGAAAAATAGCACGATGGATTGCCTTAATAAACACATTTAAATTTCAAGTCAGTCACATTAAGGGCAAAGAGAACGTTGTTGCAGACTGCCTCTCTCGTTTGTACGAGGAAGACTCCACAACTCCCCAACAATGTGACACAAGTTCAACACCTTCAACAAACAAACCCAAAAATCCTACCTCAAAATGTTTAGTTCTTTTCTCTCTACCAGAAGCCTTCCAAGACATAAGAGAACATCAAGCCCTAGACCCAGAATTAAAAAATATAATTAAGTCAATTAAGTCTGGACAACACCCTCCAAACTATGAAATAATTGATAATGTCTTAGTCTATAAAACCCCTTCCCAGAGCAGACCGCGTGTTGTTGTTCCCAAAAAACTACACCACATTGCTATTTGCCATGTATCACACGTCCCCAGTTGGAGCACATTTGGGAATCTCCAAAACACTAAGTCGGTTAAAAAGAATATTTTACAGTTCTGATCTTACTACAACAATAACTAACATGGTTAAATCATGCTTGCAGTGCCCAGCGCTGTAAGCAAGCCCCAAACACAAAATATGGTTATCTATCGTCTGATCTAGCTCAAAGACCTTTTTGAAAAGATCATGATTGACTATGTTGGTCCTCTCCCTAGAACTAAACGTGGTCACCAGTGGCTACTAACCATTGTAGACGCATTTAGCAAATATTCAGTCATGATCCCTACTAAGAATTCAACAGCTCTAACTACAGTAAATGCCCTTAAACGAGGCCTATTTTCCTACTTTGGGTTTCCCCAGTCTATTGTCTCTGATTCTGGCAGTTGTTTCAAATCTCATCAGTTCAAAAACATTTGCGATGAGCTTGGGATTAAACACATTAGGACTTCTCCTTATTACCCGAAAAGTTCGCACGCTGAACGTGTGAACAAAAATATCGGAGTTGCCTTGCGAATTTTTCACCACAAAGACAATACTCAGTGGGATGAAAACCTACATTATTTTCAAACCGCCTTTAATTCTTCTAAGCATGAGAGCACTGGCACATCACCCTCTGAAATATTTTTGGGATACACTATCCGCACTCCTTTGGAAAATAAATGGAATCTTGACCAACTTCTAGAACCTAATTCTGAACCAAGAAACATGGAACAGAGATGGAGTAAAGCTCTAGACAATCTGATCCGTGCTAAGGATAAAGTATCCAAACAGTATAATAAAGGTCGAGCACAGGTTCCCTTTAGAGTGGGTGATACAGTTATGTATCGACTATTTAACCTGAGTAATGCACCCAAACACATCTCAGCCAAGCTGCAGCCTATGTGGTCTAAACCTTTGGAAATTGAGACCTTTACTTCCCCTGTAACAGTTGCCTTGCGTGACCCAAAAACCAAGAAATTTGTGAGGTCAGCACATGTATCCCATATTAAAAAGTGCATTCTCCCAACTCCACGACAATGATCTGCCACTAGATATTTCCTCTATTCCGAAAAAGCCATTGTGATATTAGGTTTAATTTGAGTTTATTTTCATTCTTCTTTCTTATTACACCTTACAAAATAACATTTCCTTTTCTTTTTCTACTCTTCATTGGGACCCTGCATTGGTGGCTGTGCCTGACACTGAGGTGGATTTGGCTAAGGAGTTCACCTGCGCGTGCTCTCCTCTTGCTACCTGGTGTTGGGTTTGGCAATTCTGATGTTTGGTCCAAACTGTCTACTATACACTTACACGGGGATGGGTGGTTATGAGATCTGCCGTTTAAATTTTTGTTTGTTTGAAGTATTTACAGCTTCCTTGATTTAGCATTTATTTATATATTTTTTCTGTAATCAATATTGGAAGCAGCGACAGTCTCATTGCCTCCTATGCGCAACCCCAAACACACTTCATTAACACATCTTTAACTATCTCTATCCTTTTAATTAATTTTTTTTGGTTAAGTTATAACTTAAGGCATTTAGGGATAGAGAATAATTTGTATCGATAAATGCTTTAGAACCGACATTATTTAGCATTTCCCTTATAGTCGACTGTTCAACAAAGTTTTCTCCTATATACAACTAGGCTAAAGCTATAGCGAAGCACTCACGCCAGTTAGTAAATCGTTATTTATTGCTATAAATGTTTATCTCTGTGTAATTTAGTGTTCGTGTATGGTTTTTCGTGATAGATATTACTTTGTATTTTCGAAGCATGCATGTTACGACCTTATAATGGTCAGTTATATGTATATTTATTTGTATGTGTTAGTTATACAGAGTGGTTATCCTATCCACATATTAATGGTTATTACCAATCATTTCCTGGCCTACTAACTCTGAGCCAACAGGAGTTTTTTTTTTTTCTCTTGAGTTATTGTTTTGTTGGCCCATTCCTTCTCGATCTGAACACTCCATTTAGGGTATACTACTCGCCATGTGTCACCAAACAATCTTGAAAAACTAATAGGGTAGATAAGTTTAAAGAACTTGTTAGCAGACCAATTCTCCTCTTTCCTTGCCTCTTATGACTGTAGTCACTGGGAGACCTCATCATTTAGATTTGGATTTATTTTTCCAATGGCCATTTCATCTTTTCACCACCTTTCCTGTATTTCAAATATTGAAAGAATATGAACAAACAATTAATTGTATATGTTTTTCCAGAGAGGTCATGGGGACCTTTCACTCCCTCTCATTCTGCGTCCGGTAGATTGGCTTGTTGGCAGCAGGCTTGTCTCCCGCTGCGGGAGAGGGGGAGGGAAGTAAGGGGAACAGGACTAGGATTATGGCCAGCTACGATGGAAGAAATATCTATGAGTTACACAAGAATAAAATTTCCTTAACTTCTCCTTTCCTACTTGGCCTATTTTTGGAGGGAAATCTGAGTCTGATGATGGGGCTGAATGAAGGTTGTGATTCTCAGTCAAACACGGTTTCCAGATTCCTGATTCCTTTTACCTAGACTATCTTCTATAATTTAATTAAACTTTTTAAAGAAGCCCAACCTTAAACCTTGGAAGAGTTAGAAGTATTTAGCAGGTATGTGACATATTGGTGATAGATAGATCTTAGTTGCTTTCCACTTATGGGTTGAAGTTGTCTGTGGTTGAGGACTGGAGCTGTTCAGCGAGAATGGGCGCGGTTTCTGCACCGCCTTTCTGCATGGTAGTGTTATTTGAAAAATTTTAGTAAACTCTGCGTTCTAGTTTAAGATTTTTGGCTCAATTTAACTTTAACTGGTTCACTTCCAAATAACTTTCCTCTCACCCTTTCTACCACTCTTAATGGCTAAGCCTTCGAAACTCCTCGGAGAAGGAGGGGAGGATGCGGCGAGTGCCGCTACAGTTTTGAATTTAGCACGCGTTATCCGTCTGTTGCCGCGAACGCTATAGCCAGCTGCGCCGACCTCTAGCCTTTAGCTCAAACAATAGGAGCCTCCTACCATCCGGAATTCTTCCGGACAGGTTCTGGTAGGATGGTTCCTGCTAGGTTTTCAGGCTGTGACCGGAGGTTGTGCACACAGGAGTCGTTGTGCAGCTTTCGAGCAGGGTGGACCGGGAGAAGTTAGCGTGGGTGGTCTAAAGTTTAGTAGTATTTTGTTAGGGAACCTTTCGGAACTATACCCAAATTATTAGTATTTATTTAATCATCAAAGCTGGTTAGGTTTTGGAATAGACGGAATCTAGTGGCGGATCCACGGATTATTCCTCGATAAGGTCCCACCTTCCGGTCGCGACGCCACGAGGTCGCACATGTATAAAGGTTTGTTTTAACATACGGTAATACTTAAGACTGTCATGTGTCACCAATACATTGCTCTCTCTCCTTCAAGTCGTCTTTAAGAACCGATGCAATGCACAAATAGAAAAATCCACGGGTAATGCGATTGATAGAGGTAAACTTCACGTTTTACGATAGAAGCTGTCGAATCAGGACGTGACTAGAATGCCTGGTGCATACATACAGTGCTTTCAAAGTAGTTCATAATGCTCTCTACAAAATATGGTGAAGTCACATATGCTTATCTTTATAGCGAGTTGAAAGTCTATATTGAAAGTAAATGCTTTACTATTGTAGAGTCATAAAACATACGTTACCCTAAATCTAAAGGACTTTGTAATATTATTTATACGTTCGTTAAAAAGATAATTAATTTATACACATTTTATACTTAAATCTTTATTTACCGGTTTGTATAAAGTTTTGTTTGCATTAAAACGATAAGTGTTCCGTTTACCTTTTACGAATATTATTTTTTGGACCAGATTTATTTTTTCAATCTCTAAACTACTATATAATACAAAACTCTCTGTCGTGGACTTATATTTAAATTTAATTATTTTGCATGCAGATCATTGTAATCATAAAAACTAAGTCCTATAATATTAAATCCTTGAGTTCAATTTAAATCTGAACAGCACACAATAAAGTAGATATCATTTGGCCACGTTATGATACTATAAAAAATTATAAATAGGTAAAACAAACCTCGTATTGTGTAATAATGTGTCAAGGTTCGTTGAAGAAACCACCTTGAACTTGCATGGATTTTTAAATAATGGTTTTATGCAAATAAAAACATCGATATTAATATAAAAGTGGAGGCAGAAGAGTGCCATCAAAATCTGTAAATCCTCGCATAATCCAACGATGACAATCGTATCTTTCAAAATCGCCTATTATTAATTTTTATCAAACAATGAATGTGCAAATATATGCCACAGCTATACGTAAAAACTTGCCTGAAGAGAAATAATCCTTACTAGATCATAACGTACAAGTTACATAAGCTTTGAATGGCTTGTGTAACTTTATAAGCGTTGCTACGAGAACTTTGGAGAAGGACGGAGAGGAGTTAGAGGCTTATAGGCAATTCTGTACAGCTCGTCCTATTGAAAGATAAAACAATATGCCTTTTAATAGCTATTTAGATTAGGCAAATGTTTTTTATAATAAGAGAGATAATTGAGCATGAAAGCCCAGTGAGTATTTATTAACGTTAGGTTACTTGATAAACCTACAAATTACATTACATGTTTTTAAAATACTATAATAATAGCAAATTAAATTCAGTTGATAAAATAATATAGGGTGATACAAGTGGAATGCAATCTACATTTTATTTACCTGTATTTTTCTGTATCTAGTTTTGACTATATAATTGAATCTGCCAAGAACAGATTTAAATAAACACATTTAAACTTAAAAAAACCACGGTTTTCTTAATTTTGTTAGGACTATAATTATTTCTAATTTATAGTTGTAAGAATAACACTATTCAACTAAATAATCATTAAACATTTATATTAAAGACGGAGTAAATTATATGATCTAAACTAAATGTCTATGTCGATTACAGTAGGATATGCTGATCAAATTTCGCAATACAATAAAAAAGATTTGACAGCCAGGGAAAACACATCACAGTACAAAAACTAGCTCATTAGAGAAATAGCATAAAATATTAGCAATATATGTACTTTTTATTACTAAAACACAGTTAATGTTATTGTTTAAATACTTTAGATAAATTAAAATTTACTGAGTTACAATTCATTACGGAGAGGATGCTCATTTCTAGATACATTCAGGATTTTTTAAGTCTTTCAGTCCTACATGTTATGCAATATATTTTGAAAGTTATTATGATCTAAAAATGAAGGAAATGAGTTATTTAGCATATAGTTCTGTTCAAGTAAAATAACTGGAATACCACAAATCCAACTAAATTGGTTATTCATTGCATAAAACTAATCTTGTATATTTCAACAGAGTTTTGAATTTATGTTACCTTATTATTTGATAACAGAATTTCGGGCATATACCCCCGTCATATTAAAAGTCGATATTATATTATATTATTTAGTATTTTAAATTCTTACAATGCAGAAAATGCAGAAATCTTTACAAAAACTATTATTATTAAAAAATATTAAATTTTTTAATACCGAATAACTAATATAATAGAGATTAGCAACTAATAAACATAACATTCAGTTTTACTAATAATAGAGTTCAATATATAGATAATTGCATCATACCACAGTCTATAAATATCCTAACGATTAGCTAGACGTATTGTCAGAAAAATCTGTCACTGTATTAAGGATATGACTTTATTTACTCTTGTTTTTCCCACACCCATAGACTTTTATTCAATTAAAATTTAGTTTTTAATAATAATACATATTTAACAAATTATTGAGCTAATTTTCAAATTTAAATATAGTATTGGGACCTACTAGACAGTATTTAGTATATTTTGGTTTCATAAATGGTTTAATCAAAGTGTGATAGATAAAGATTAATAATTCAATTACATTTATTTTACTACACTATAAAATATATTAAATCAAAATAAGACCGACATATATATGTTAATTAAAATTTTGACTACAACATACGAAAGTAAATGCATAAACACCTTTAGGTGACAATAGCTTATTACAATGTGAAACGAAGCTGAAATTTATCGCAGCCATTTGTAAAGACAAACATACAGCATTATTACGTAAACAAATATGCTCGTTATAACAAGCGAGGCGAAGTGACAGTTCCCTCTCTACCTTGTTGTCAGACGTTATGGAGAATCATTTGTGTCTCACGTTAGTGAGATTTAGTGAATTTGGAATCCTTGAATGCCTTGTAATAAAAATTGTAAGTTATACAGCCACTGAAGTTAAACCAGTTTGGTCACGTACTTAGCCCAACAATAAAGAACAGGAAAAGGTATATCTAATGTGATAAGTTAAATTCAGGTAACTTAGTGCAGGTCTACATAACTTAAATTCCACAGCCACTAGAGCGCAGATTCTCACGTACTCAGACAACTATAATGCATGTGCTAATTTAAAAAAATGTAATAATGTAAATTCAGGTAACCTAGTGCAGATGTAGTTAACGTAAATTACACAGCCACTAGAGCTAAAGCATATTGTCACGTAGTCAGACCAACAATTAGGCATGTGCTAATTTAAAAAATGTAATAATGTAAATTCAGGTAACCTAGGGCAGATGTAGTTAACGTAAATTACACAGCCACTAGAGCTAAAGCATATTGTCACGTAGTCAGACCAAACAATTAGGCATGTGCTAATTAAAAAAATGTAATAATGTAAATTCAGGTAACCTAGTGCAGATGTAGTTTAACGTAAATTACACAGCCACTAGAGCTAAAGCATATTGACACCTTGCCAGACCAACAATAAAGCAGGTGCTATAGTATTTAATGTGCTGAGGTATATTCACATATCCTAGTGCAGGTCTAGTTAATGTAAGTTACACAGCCACAGTTAGTTTCCGGCGTTTTCTAACCCAACAATAAAGCTCTGGCTAATGTTTCTAATGTTGAAGTTAATTACAGGTAACAAAGTGCATGTCTAATTAGTTAAGTTATTAGGCTACTTATAATACCTTGAATTGTATCTAGTCGTTTTGGTATATTTTATTTTTAAGCCTTACTCTCGTATTCCGTACTCCATACAGCTTAGTTTTGTTTCCATGATCTTTAATCCTTTTTAAATGCATGTAGACTTTACTACGAGTACTTATCTTGGAAAGATGTCTTACTTTGCTTAACATAGTTATTTGACGCTTTTTTAAATAAAGTTCTTTTATACACAAGCATACCCTAATACTTCATCTCTATGTGGTAAGGTTTACAATTCCTTAATACAATTAAAAAAGAGAAACATTATTTTTTGTTTTTTTTTAGAATTAGATTGATAGTTAATGAGGAAAAATTTTTAAAGCTTTCAACATACATTGGTAATTATAATTCAGCTTGGATATTTTACACTCCAAAAAAGAGCACTGTTTGCCCCCATCACCATATAAATTGCATCTAATCTAGAGCTGGCTGCCCGGAGTCTAGCCCTATATTGTCTTAAGTGTACATCATGTGTTGTTTGTGTAACACATTAAAACACATATTGCACAGATCGAGATGTTGAGAATTATGTGTTGTTCGATTTAGATTTACAATGTTTTAGCTCTTTGAGATGCGGGAAGTTAGGAAAGCAATTATTAAGTATTGTTTATATTAGTCATAATTAATGAAAATATAACTATCATGACATTTCACATTATTATATGTGCCCTCTTTTTAATATGATTCTATAAGCTACAGGAATTTCTTCTCTATAAATATAGTTGTGATTGTCCTGCGTATTGAACGTTATATAAGTAGACCAATTCTTGAAAGTCAATTTTATGCATAATTTTCTTTGTACATTAATGTTACTTACTTAGGTGCTGTCGGACGTAATATGGTGTCATTTGCATATTTAAAATGGACATTTCTTTCAATGTATGTACAATATTCTGCATCATTTAAAAAATTAAGGTATGAAATTAATGAGTTTCATATCAATGTCGTCAAATGTATATATTTGCGCACACAGAATAAAAACTGCTTGGTTGACGGGAAAACAATTCAAAAAGTCAATCCGGTTTAGCTTACAGGCACTTAACCACTTGGTTCCTGAGAGACCCAAAAATATTAAAATAGGTTTGTTAACCTGAACCTTAAGCTTTCGGTCACTGGCTATTTTCTGGCACCTCAAGCCTCTAGTAGCTCCTTAGCCAAATCAAATATGTTTCTTTTTTTACATTAGTTTAAAATTTTTAGATAGGTAATATATGAAAGCTAAAATAAGACAATATACCATACGTAATGTTATGTGCTGTCTCTTTGAAATTAAAAACAGTCTATAAAGACATACCTTTAAAAACAAATATTTATGGATTGATTTCATCCGTCTTGAAGCAATTAAACTAAGATTAATTTAAATTATTAAACCTTGTTTTCTTAATTAAATTACATGAACATTATTAAATTCCTATCATTCAAAACAATCTCGCCATATCCTACGTCACACAATCGATGTTAGTTATTTAAAAGTAATCAGTATGCCACCGTAACCATATAAACTTACGAAGTTTATATTCCTAATTCATACCCTTGGGTGACCATGGTTACTGAAGAACTTTGGCGGAAAGTAGGGATTGTTTTTTACTGCACGAGGTGGCGATGTTTTTTCTTCAATCTTCACGTGCGATAATCCTGCTTGGATTAGGACACTTTTTACACTCTAACGTCTTGAAGTGTTTGCGTTGAAGAAAGCAAATAGCTTTCAGCTCACCTATAACACGAGCAGCTGTTATCACAACAAGTTTAGTTATTACAAAGTAGTATCAAAGCTCCGAGCAACACCAAGTCAATATTAATGCTTTCTTTATATACTTAACTAAGCATGTGGCTGTTTTGTTTTAATTTAAAGGACTTAAGTAGTTATCTTGTCTTCGATAAGTGTAATGATTTTGGAATAATCAAAGGAACCACGATTACGTCACTACAGATATATCGAGGACAACTGATTTAACTACAAGGCGTAGGATTTTGAATCTAAATTAAATATAACGCAGGTTCAAATTATGTGTGTTATCGTCGCAGACTTTTTTAATAATATCCGCCTTGAACTGAACAACCGATTTCTTGTTCGGGTAGATAAGATTCAAGCACATCCTCTAAAAAATTGGGCAGGAATTAAGCCATAACTGAGATTGGCCTGTAAATAAGAAAATATTTATTTAATGTTTTTGTTTTCTGTTTGAAAATCACAGTATATTAACGCCCCTTGTTATCGATACGTTTTTATTAAAAAAATCCACATTTTAAAAACAAATAGTATATTTTAAAATAATTTTTATCATGTAGCATATTAGTTTTTTTCCTCCTACGTTTATAGTATTTTGAAAATTTTCTAATTAGGGTCCGTGTCATAAGTTTCGTCAATTGTAAAATATCCGAAAATCAAGATTTTTTATTAGTAAAATTTGAACAATAATAACATAATGGTGATTAAGTGGTTGATAATAAAAATTTTCACAAAAGTGAAAAATTGTGAAATTAAATGTTAAAAGTAAAAAAAATAACGCATATAAAATTTAATGAGACTTTGCAATATTACGAAATTCTTTCTTCACACGAACGGAAGTTATCCTTGCTAAGTTCAATAATAGTGTATTATACTAGTATAAGGCGTATTTAACAACATGGTGAACTGTGCCATGCACGATGTTCTGCAAGGGAAATCGACAAACATATTTATATTAGGGGTTAATCAGAGTGGTTTATGGCTGGAGAATTATATATAATAAACGTAAAAGTTTTTTTTTATATTTTTATCAATTAATAAATTAATTAGAAAGATTTGACTCGAAAATGTAATAAAATAAATGTAATTTCAGTTTAATACGCATTAAATTAAAAATTAATACAACTGTATTTACAGTATTTAGCGGCACTCAGAAAGTGCCGGGAATGAGTTGATTGCAGTCAAAGATATTTAATTTTAGTCAATTAGCTTGTAGATGAATTGCCGCTGGAAATCCAATCTCGGTAAAGCGTCCACTTTCACACTCTTGCAAAAGCGTGGCGTAAACTGGCTGGCCATTTCAATTTAGGACGATAACGCCTTAGATATTTTTAAACACTTACAAACCAACTGCATGAAGCAAATTGGTGAGTTGAATATTTAACACTAATAGTAATTATATATATATATATACAGCCTGAACTACTATTTTACAACGTGTCAGTGCTAGTAATAATATACAGAAAACGAGTAGTAACGTAAAAAGATTCAAAAAATTATTTATTATGTACATGAAAAAAATATTCATTGCAGTTTTATATATTATTATATTTCCAAGTACATAAAATGTTATTGTTGTATACCTAATAATTTGAGTAAAATATGTACCTATTTTTGAAAGATACGTCCATATTTTATAGAATTAAAATATTGGGTAATTTATGGCAATTAATAAATTCAGAATTATACAATGGTTTACTTGAACGTAGGATCAGCTAAGAAATAGTAAAATACAAAAACAATAAACCACATTTTACAATATAAAATTAAATTCTGGATGAAAGAAAATAAAAAAGTGTGTTTTAAATATGTTACACTAAACAAAATCTAAACTTCATATACCGCACAAAAATATTGAATAAAAAACTCCAAATTTTTTCTGGTTTTATGTAAAATTAAAATTAAAATAATATGTAAGTCTCTAAAATCAAAAACCCAATAAGAGTATAGGATAAGAGTTTCTACAACCAAATTTTACCAAAACAAATATTTCAGACACATGGTTTTGATTTTGTATGAACAACCTTATTAAAATTGAGGGTGTTACAGTTTTCATCGGACAATGTGTTAACGTACGGGTGTTATATACACTTTACCGTATTATATTTCACTGCAGTCGGTAAAGTTCACTTATCAATAATACCACTCATTGTCTGAACTTCAAACCCCTGAGGTAATGTTAACCAGGGCAATATATACACCTTACAATGTATCAAGTGTTTCGTCGTAATACTCCCAATGGTACATTCCTTAATGTAGTTTTCTACAAGATTTCAAAACAATTATGAAAGCTATTTATTTCTATATTATTGATAAAATGGAACATAAATAATTTTTGCTACTTTCCAGTCATAGAAAATATTACGGTAATATTGTTAAAATTATTATAATTTTGCTTTAAAGTATAAAGACTTTGTGTCAGTTTATAAACTACATTAAAAGAATATGTGAGCTTATAGTTTTATTTAACGTTTATTTTCTGAAAGTTTCAAAGGTAATAGTTTGAAAAGATCTGATGAGGCATAATCAACGCAATCGTTTATGTTTTACAGATAGTAATTGTTATCTAATTATTTAGTTTACTATGGTAATAAAGTTTAAGTAACTTGCTGTGATATATGACTTATTTTGCAGCTTAAAACAATATAAAAATTTCACATTTCTTTGTTTCCATACCTGGATATTTTATTACAAAGTCATAATTTGTCATACGTAACCATTAAACCCGGCGATAATTTAATTAGTATTTAAGTTAATTATTTTTAGTAATAAGAAATTTTTTGAATAAACTGGGATGTCAATCGTTGGTATATGGAAACATTAGACATGGATAGAAACAATATATTATTAAAAAAGGGATTTGTCTGCGGCTCTTAAAAAACAGAACGGCTCTTAAGCTATATTAAAACTTAATACATTAAAACCTGGATTAAAATACATGGTCATCACTATGAGCCCAGCACCGTAGATCAAAATTGAAAATATTGCATTCATTTAAAATACACTTGCCAGTAATATACATTACTTTAGTGTATTTGTTGATTTATGATGTTAAATACAGCAAACCATTGATGACCAAATAAGAGCATTGGTATTGTTTTAAAAACATTGGTACTTATTAATGTTTTGTGTGTTAATAGACTACTTATTCTTTTCTTATCCAAAAAAAATACCAGTAAATAAATTCATAAGGTATTGGGGTTCACTCACTTTCATAGAAGCAAAATAAACCTGAACATCAATAGTTTGAGCGTTGGGGGATATTGTTTCAGTTACATAATGGCAGCTAGGAATGACCAAAAATAAATAATTTTGTAAGAAAACTAAGTACTATTATAATAGCTTTGAACATGTAAAATTTTTATTCATGGATAAAAAATAAAATAATGTAAAGTTTATGTTAAAATTCAACCACAAAAATCTGATTTAGAGCACTTTTGCCTTGTATTACTCTCTTCACTAAAACTTAGTTGAACACTGCTATAAAAGTTATCGGAATAAAGATTAATTTGAGTTTTCGTTATGACACGATATCTTGGAAAAAGTTTTATCTCTAGGGTTTATTTTTAATTTGTGCACAAAAGTACATTTTTATGTAACAAAAATTAATTTAAAGATAATGCATGTCCGACAAGAAAGTTTCGCTGAGAATCATTTAAGAATATTAATCAGTATTCTATTTATTTTTATCCACTGCTGGACATACATATATCTTAATCAATTTATTATTAAAAAGTATTTGAACCTAATCGTAAATTGTTTTACGTTTGGTTTGAATATCTGATAAATATTAAAATCACAATTCAAATTTTAAGATAAATATTTCTTGCACTTTATTAATACAAACTGAAGGAAACACTTTTGTCTCAATCACTGACCTATCGCCAGATTGAAGATATAAAATCAAAAAGATAAATGAAAGTAATTTATAAAAACAAATACAGGCCAAAAATAAAAATAATTATATTTAATTTTATAATTAATGAGGTGCTTAGAGAATAATCGACGTTGACTTCTGGTTCGATGATTTAATAGGTTTATTTACATAACAAATAGAATTCCTAAAAAATACAGTATATTCAAAGATCATAGATAATTTTCAACTTAGTTTATCCTACTCGCTGCCAAATGGCATCCGGCCAGTAATTTCAAAAAACTTCCGCTCCATTTTTTTCTTATCGGTTTGCTCCTGACACTTTCATTACAATAAGAAGTGCGTTGAAGGATATTGATATTACGGTACAAATTATGACATGCCAAATTTCTTCAGCCGGATGTGGTCTGCAGAATTCCACATGGCAAGTCAGGAAAGGGAAGGTAACATGGAGGTCAAACCAAAATTCTTTGACATACTTACTTGAACAATTTAGAAATAAAGTTTTCCATGACTCATGATAATAGTAAGTTATTAAGCACACGCAAGATACACACTATTTGATTTCATTACATGTATTACAAAGTATAATATTATTACGAAGCAAAACCGAATGAATTTTAAACATGCTACTTATAAAACTAGTTTCCATAAACAAATTTAAAATACTTAATGCTTGAGCTCATTATTAGTATTGTTTAAAAAAACAACTGTGGGAATGTTAGTATGTACATGTTATAGTATGTATTTTAAATAATTTGGTAAGGTTATTGATAGTAAAAACAGTTACTGAATAACTTCCAGCTGTGTGTGGGAGAAAGGTTGCTCATTATACAAGATGCCAATCTTTTTATTAGTGGGATCAGTTTGTGATGGAAGTCAACAAATTGAAATGAAGAAAGAATCAGTTAAATGATATGACGTTGGGGGTGTAGGTAACCTTTATGAACAGTAGCTATTGTTTTCATGATGACACCACCAGGAATATTTCGATTTTAATAGACTTTATCGAACAGTTGAAATTCTTGGAAAGCTAACTATCACGAAATGTAAGTTGCAGCTGTACCTTTCATTCGCTTAAAGTGCATTAATATTGCTACCAATTATTTTAGAGTGATTTTAATAATTGTTTTTTGTTGCACCTAGCTATATAGTGTTTTAACTAGTAGGCACTTTGAAGTAAATTCTTAAAGGAATAATGTCAAATAATGCATTCAATAATTATTTTTATAATTTATTCAAAATAGAAACTGTTAAATAGGTTAGTAGATATGAATGTGGGGTTCCTGGCTCACTTTTGGGACAGTCAGAAAATCAATGTAAAATACTGTCCATTGAACAATAAAAAAATCTAAGAAATCTAACAGGAAACCACGAATGTAAAATACTGTCCATTGAACCATAAACAAATCTAAGAAATCTAACAGGAAACCACGAATGGAAAATAACCGAATCTTTAGCTGTTTTACTGTTCATTGTAGGCTTCTAATTTCTTAAGCTATTTTAATGAAAAAATCCAGAAATCTTAATAAAAAATCTTTATTCTACAAAGTTAATTGTAACACAGTCTTTATCTTTAATAGTCTTCTTTCCAGTAACAACCAAGTGTAATTTTTCATTTTTGTTCAATTCTTTAATCTTTTTTTCATCCAAAACAGTCAAAAATCTGTTTGGCAAGTGTACTTTACAATCTTCCAACTCGGCAATTATTGTAAACCCGAATTTATCTTTCATTTTCTCCAAATTCACAATTTTGTATTTCTTATTTTCTTCTAATTCTATTAATTTCTTGTATTCTTTGAATGTTAAATCACCAACCTTATTCAACTCTTGTAACAGTGCCATTTACATAGAAAAAAATTAATACTTCTACACTTTTAAGGTGAAAAATCAACACTATACTTCCAAAATACACAAAAAACCGGGGTTTTGACCCTAAAAAACGTGTTTTTAGGGTCAAAACCACAGCTCTTAAGGTGCATACATACTAGAGTTTTTAAAAAATCCTGAAAATCTACTGAAATATCTCTAATTATTTGCGGATTTTTAGCTTAAAAGTTGATAATTTGAACGAAATTTCTCGAAAAATCACTACAAAATTGAAATTTAAAAAAAATCTCTAAATAAAATTTTTTCTATATAAATAGAAGAATCTACAGCTGTTTTTACTACAATTTGTGCTGATTTGTGTAAAATTCTCCACTTTTCAAAGTGTTAGTTAAACAAATTTTTTCTTCTTTAATAGAAGAATCAAAGGCTGTTTAACCATAAATTGTTGCTGATTTGTATCAAATTTTAGTAAAAATCTGTACTTTTCAAAGTGTTTAGTTAAACAAATTTTTCTTCTTTAAATA
>NW_025777505.1:0-27500 GCF_021130785.1 Homalodisca vitripennis | reverse complement strand
AATTATAACTTTAGGAATTGAACGATTTATGGCAGCAGATTTAGTTTATAATGTCTAAACTATTCGGATCAAAAATGATGGATTCAAGTTTATGTTAAATGTTATTTGATACTTTCTCAAAAATATTGCTTGGTCAAGAGCTATCAAAAGCAAAAAAAACGGTAAAGATGTTTCAAAAGCCTTCGAAGATATTAGTAAAAGACGCGATAAAAGATCAATCACAAACCGCCAAATCTTTTCTTAAATACAGATAAGGGTTTTAGAGTTTTAAAAATAAAGAATGTAACGAAGTTTTGAGAAAAATACAACATTAAGATTTTATCATACTGAAAACGAACGAAGAGAATTCAAGTATTGTGAGAGAGATAAACAGACTCAAAATGAGGAGAATGAAAAGTAATTTTTGAGATTAATAAAAACTTTAAAATGGATCGCTATTCTTCATAAAAATCGTAAAACAATTATAACGAATACAGTTCACCAGCACAAATCAAAATGAAAGCCCAAAGGACGTAGTTATAAGGATGCAGGAAAAGGTGTTATTAGAGACGTTTTCATGTATGTTCCACAGGAGGAGGTAAATTCACACGGAAAAACTAAATTTAAAGTCAATGATATTGTAAGAATTTGTTAGTAAAAAAACAAACATTTTTCGAACAAATATAAAAATAGAACAATTGGTTCAAGGAAACTCTTTGTGATTTATAAATTAATAACCACAGATCATTTGTACTTATAGTATAAAAGATTTAAATAATGAAGAAATAATCCGGAAAGTTTTTTTGAATATGAATTGAGTAAGTCAAAGAATTTTTTCTATATTAAATGGAGGCTCAAAAGAAATGTTCAATGTGCAAAGAAATAAAAGGTTATTTTGAAGCTTTTTTATAAAGATTAAAAGTAGAAAAGATGGAATTATTTGATAATTGTAATGTATTGTTATAGGAAGTATCATAAAAGAGCTGTTTGATAAAATAGAAAAAATTAACTTTTGGAAGAGGAAAGAATGTCTTAAATGGTAAAGAGAAACTAAAAAAATTTCAGGAGTTTAATAGTCATCACTTTAGTAGAGATAAGAAAGACTCATATTGTAAAGATTGTGTATGAAGAAACACCATAGATTAGATTATGAAGAATACTCAATGTGAATGTGGAAGAAATAGAACTATAAAATGGTGTTAAATAATTATCAAAAAACATTTACAAACAAAATATTCATAATTCTAAGATGTTTTTTTAGTAAAATTGAGATACATTTTCATCGGGTAATTTAGATTATTCTATAAATCAGTTCGAAATCCAGTCATATGTGTGTTATGGTAAAATGATTTCCCGTTGTTATAAGATATTCAAAGATTTTCTTTCATTTGTGTTATACAGATTGTAGAATTTGTTGATAGAATTTGGTTCGGTCATACAATGAAACAAAATCTCTAATTCAGGATAATTTATTTTTAGATTTTTTTTTTAATCGGTTTGGTATTTTCTCGTTTCTGAGCTCTAGATAACGTAATAAGGATATTCACCACATGATGCTTATTCTTAGATTAACACAAAAACATGGTGTTTTTTCTTATCAAAATCTTTACAAAACAAGATCTGGTTTCATTAACTCCACTTCGCCAATTCTTGATTTTGTATTTTCAATGATTTCATTTCATCTGTTAATTTGTAACTGTTTTATTTAATTCTTTTAACTGCTTATTTTTCGTTTTTGAGTTTGTACTCCACATATTTTCTAATGGAAGGTAATACTTTCTTTCGTAACCCAAATTTTAAACAATTTGCGCTTCTGGTTTATGCGATGATCAAAATTTTAAAGAATAAAGTCCAGATTCATTAACGAAAACGTGTTTTAATTTGGAAGTTTGAAGGTAAGCTATATTATAGCCCCCCCTTATATTTAGATTAAAATAAAAGAGTTTTTATTCATCTTCGTCAACGTTTATTCTGATCGTTTGCTTAAGTATTTTCATATTCTAGAATTTTTGCTACGTCTTTAGCCTTAAAACCAGATCACATTGTTTTCGTTAACAATCGTAAAGATATGTTTGTTATGTGAATATAAGTTGGATTATTGAGTAGGGTCTACATACTGACTCCATTTAGGATAGAAAAAATTTAACAAGCAATTTTTTATTTTGAGTTATAAAGTCCAGATTCATTAACGAAAAACAGTGTTTATTTTTGAAAGTTTAAAGGTAATTCAATAGACCCCCTTGATGTATGTCTTTAAACATTGATTTATCATCATCAACGTTTAATATTATTGCCTTTGTATCGTGTTTTCATATTCTAAAATTTTTGTAAGAGCGTCGAAATCGAACCGCCCCTTTGTCAGAAATCTATGTTTTCAAAGCTTTTTTTGTATTTTTCTTTAAACATTGTCCCTTTATTTTCGTAGTTTTTGTGGAATAATTGTGAGGTGGCCCTCGAGGGCTACCTTATCCTTTTAGATAAAAAAGTATTGGTTTATTTATCATCAATTATCAACTCGTTTTGAAAGTCTTGAAGGTAAGAAACGATTCGTTCCCCCCTGTGGATACATTCATTCTGCTTTCGACACAATCTTAAAATATATTGTTGTTTTCACTCTCATTATTTATTAAATTTCCATCAGTGTCTTGTATAGTTAGGACACTGATTTTTTGAATTATTTTTAATATTTTTTTCTATTGGAATATAATCGATTTCCATTCGGTTTTTTCACTGATTTTTTGATCCATAAGCAACTTTTGGGAAAAAAAAGTGTACAAAATAATTTCAGATTCATTTGTGTAAATGTTCGGGTAATATGTATTTTCAAAAAATAGGTTTCAACAGAGATTGCTAGTGCACTTCAATGTTACCATCGGAAAGGTCTAAATTTTGGCGTTTTATTTCCTATTTATACCTGATTTGGCTCAATAGTTTCTTGAATACAGAACCCTAACATATATCTACAATAATTGCTTGAATTGTAAAACATTATTTCTTACTGGTGATTTTATTTGAATTTTATTAGAGAGATAATTTTTTTTTTTTGCATTTCAAACTTGTTTTCGTCAAACGTTTAAAGATTGTATCTGATTGTTTTGAATGTTTTCAGATAAATTTTTAAGGGTATTTTTGTATTTGATCGAAAGTATAAGATCCTTTGTTTTATAATACCATAATATTTTGTTATGTTCTTCTCACTTAAATCCTATACAATAAGGAGAACTTTCACCTAATTATTTATTACAACATTGTCAGAATAAGTAAAACCGCTTTAAACCGATAAAATTAATTTTGATTCTTCCTCTAAGTGTTATAGGATGTTCAGATGTTTAAAACTATATTTTAGAGCTTTCGTGATAGTCAACTGTGAATCAGCTTCCATTTTTAGCTATTTAAATGGAAAATTTTTAATAGCAAAAAGATCTGTTATTAATATTCTTCAATATCGTTTGAAGGAAATATCATAAGAAATGTGATGATAACATTCAGAGTAGGGTTAATGGTTGGTTCATAGTGGATGTGGGAAAATTAACAAATGTTATATAATATCAATCGGGAGGAGGGTCCATTTTTCATATCAACCTTTAGGTTGATTCACTAATTCCAATTTGTATGTTTTTTTAGTTGGATAATCTTTAGAACATAGACGCATTATAAAAATATATAAATTGCAAGAAATTGATTTGAATAATTTTTGAGAAAAATATTTTCTTAATGCAACATTAGAAGGTATCCACATGTTTTTATAATGCATCTGAGGACATGAGTTCCCATTAAGAGTAGGGTAAACCACACAATTTCGGTTTAATCGTTTTCGAATGGGACTGTATTTTAGAAAATCAAGACGTTATTAAGGAATATTTTCGTAATGTCTCGTCACAAAAATATCTCTTGTATCTATCGTTTTCCCAATGCTTTTTCAAAGGTTGATAAACATGTTATTAGAAATAATTTGAATATGTTGTGTGTTTTTTAAGCAAGACTCGATCACCTATTCGAGAAAGATGTTTTACAAACAATTATGTTGGTGGGATTCTGATATTGAGTTTTTTTAAACCCCTTTTTAGATGAATTTATGTGATAAAATTTGGAAAGAAGACTATGGATTTTTTAACTATTAATTTAACTTTGAAGCCTAAAAAATGGCTAAGTATTTGAATAAAATTTTCTTGAATATAAATGCCTGCTACAGTGGTCTGGCAAATCTACTTGATAAAAGTCATTTGTTACCAATTATTTTTTACATTATTCTTTATCATTTTTATTTACATTATGAATGAAACAACTGAAAAAAACAGTAAATCTGGTTCACGTTTTTACGTTTTCCACGTTCACGTTTTTTAACGTTCCTCGTTTCGCGTGTTACCACGTGTTCAAAATTTTCCTAAATAAATGGTTGAAACGTAACTTCTGAAGAAGCGAGAAAAAACTTGGATCATATTACATCAGAATATTAGAAATTAATCAAAGATTTTAAAGATTAAACAGATTCGAATTGATGAAGAAAGAACATGAACTTATTCAAAAAAATTAACTTCAACCTGTATACTTGCTGCATTTAAAAAAAATGTTGAGGGCCAAAATTGAAAAATATATAATAAAATGTTTTAATGCGATAATCAATAATTTTAATTGGAATTTGGTGTTCCAGTTGTACGACAATTTGCCGATATATTTCGATTTCCCAGAATCTGATAGTAGAGTAGAGTTTGAAATTGCTCCAAATAATTAACCATCTTCAACATCACCATTTTAGACCTCGAATCTATTGAATGATCTACCATAGTTGATTACCATATTAAGTCCTGGAACAACGGATATAATTAATTGGTGAAAATTGGTTTAAAAAAATTCTTCCTAGAGTGTGTTTTAAAAGATGATAAATGTTGGTTTGGTGATTGGGATGATAATAAAAAAGAAAAGTTTTATTGATTGGAAATTTGACCCGTGATATTGTTTGTATACATTAATGATATCAGTTATTATTAGTGATAAACAAAACTTATTGGAAGGATAACTCATAGGTTTATGGGAGATTATTAACAGGCACTGATGTCCAAATGACGGTTTATATATTCTGAAGAAGGACTTGAAAAAGTATACAGAAATTTTTATGGGAAATCTGACTCGCAATTTACAAAAATAATTGATCATCAAACTAAGAAACCTAAGTCAAGTAAATTGGTATAAAAATAATATCAATTTGATTTAAACCAATTTGGGAAAAAACGAATCGAAGGATCAGGATGGTAAGAAAAAATACAGTGATTAATAAGATTGAGAGTACAGATAGTATCGACCGATTTGACAAAAAACTCGATTGGAATTATTAATTAGTATTTATGCTCAAGAGAAGGCTGGATAAACAACATATTTTTTGGGAATACGAAAAAGCAAAGCGATTTATAAGATTTTTATATTCGAACAATACTTGGATGAATTGGATTGAAAAATCCTGATGGAATTAAAATTATTGTAAAAGCGAGTATTGCCAGCAATAAGTTCATCTATGATTGAAGGTAGCGCGGACTTTTTGAATGATTTTAATCAAAACCAATTTACCTTTTGAATATTACAGCGTACCAACTTATCAGATATCTTTTATTTTAACAATAAATCTTTCAATTGTATTTCTGGGGCTGGCATCAAAAACTCGAAAAAAAGGAGACTACAAAGAGGAGATTCTGGTATAAATAAATTAGATCCAAGCTGCTATGGAACACGATATTTTTTATGCAAAAACATTAGTGGACACAAATTTCCAGACATATATAGCAGGATAAAGTTTTGCACAGATAAAGGCAATGGATAGATTTTTATCAAAAGAAGATTTGCTAGTTGTAGCGATGAAAGATTTGTTGCACTTCCATAACAGTTGGAGCCAATGTCTTTTGCAAGATGAAACACTAGGAATGGGAATTGGAAGAGAAACTTGAAATTTTAACTATATTAAATGGAGGTGAACGTAAATTTCAGCAAAAATCATGAAAGAAAAAATAAAATCCGCTTTTAATAAGAAAAAAATACCCCCGCTCGTTAGTATTCAAATTTAAATATAGATCAACTAAAAAATGGCGAAGATAAGATATTTTTTTTAACAAATAGACAATACCAATAAACACTCGAAAAACCATAAGAAAAAACAATAACAAGGAACCAGAAATAGAATTTTCTTATAAATCAGTTGAAAGAACTTAAAATTATGGTGTGGGACTTTTGGATAAAGGAATTTTTTCAGATTTTGGGAGGAAAATATTCCAGTTGTTGTTAAAAAATGTTGTTCCTTATGTTCCGTCTATATAAAGCTGCTCCAAATCGTTAAAAAAAGATTGTGAATTCCTATTGTTTCGACAACATTTTAAATTGGTTTAGATAAAGAGTTGGATGATGTTACAGGCATCTGGATTTAGATGAAAAAAACTTTTGAATTACGTTGAAAATACAAACATTAAAAAAAATTTGAAATCAAACCATTAAACATTCGTGTGAATTGGGAAGAACTTCTGCCAAAAAACATTAAAACATTTTAGAGGAATATTTTCATGGAGAGATACATTACCTGAAAAAGTATCCTAAGAAAATTCGAATTGTGCGAATTGTGAATTTAGAACTCGGAATTTTGGCGGGAGTGGACAGAACGCATTGGGTTTTGTTATTATAATAAACAAATGATAAGAATGCATGTTATTTTTGATTGTATAGGGAAGAATTGAGGACAAAACCACCTATATCAGGAATTGATCCAAATATTTGAAAAAAATCAAGCGTCTACTACAATGGACTCTTCAGATTCAAGGACTATTCAATAGATCCCACCAATTTTGTGGTCATTTATGTGTTTTTTGTTTTGAAATGAAACATGCAGTAATGGTAAAAGATTTTAAAGAAGTTGTTAACAAATTGATTGCTTAATATAATATGGATTTCACAAAATATTTTTGAACCGTATTTGGTACACAAAATTTAAATTCAAAAATGTAGATAATAGTTTTGGAATTTTGATAGTAGTTTGAGAAATGGAGGTTTGATAACAAGTTAGAAAAATTTATTACAAAAAACCTTTCCAGATTCAGATATGTTTGCTATCGAGATTTGAAGATTTTAAAGCAGAATATGATAACAAAACTGTGCATAAAATTTCATGAGTTTCAAATGGGAAAGTTGCTGATAAAAAGATATACTATAAAATAATAATAACATTGGAACAATACATTGGAAAAAGAAGTTGATGATGGTGTAAAATAATATTATTTACCAAGTTGTGTAATGTCTCATATCGAAAAAAGCTGAGATAACATATTTACTGTAAGCGATCAAAGTTTGAAAAGAATTATGTTAGTTTGGGGCTAATAAAAAAAAGAAGATTTTCGGTGTTCGACCTGCCTTTGGTTATTGACAAACATGATGTTGATTGTTAAACGAACAAATATTGTTTAAAAACCTTAAAAATTATCAAGAAAACATCCGATATTGTTGATTTACATGATCCGAATGTTAAAAATGCCCTAAGATTTCTAAACGGAAAAAGAATTAGCGGTCGTTAGTATAAAGGAATTCATCCCATTTGATGTTGTTGTAATGATTTCAATTAGAAGGATCCTTATTAAAATGTCTTAATGAACACTATAACACAGAATTATCGAGAATTCATAAACAGCATGTTAAAGATTTTACAACAGAAGTTCCTATGACCAAGTTAGAAGCCGAGAATTAGAAGATCAGTAGAACCGATGGTTGTGTAGAAATTAATGAAAAAAACTTACTAATTTTAAAGAGTCTTTTTGATAAGTTTTAGTTTAGATGACTACGAAAACTTTTAGATGAATATTGGTTCATAAATTTGTTGAAATTACAATGATTCTGTATTTGCTGTCAAATTTCAAAAAATTACAAGAAAAAAACTTAATAATATGGAGGAAGATCATTACTGATATATAGGTATTCGTTGTAGGGTTTTATGCATGATAAAAAATTTCCTTTATATATAAATGGCGCTCATATACTGGGGGTGTGAGGTGTAAGGCAAAAATAAAACTGAAAACAAATGATATTAAAATACTATGCATAATATCAATGGAGTTAAGAGATTTTCTGGAAACTGTGCTGAATGTAACGCGCAAAAAGAGTTCAATTTATAAAAAACTTGAAAATTTTTTCTTAATAAATTAGAGGATGCGGCGACATTACAGTCGCTTTCGATCTTTTTTATAATGCAACACGAAAAGTGATTTGAAAAAGAAGAACATTGGGGATGACCATTTCTCAAAAATATGAATTATCCGAAGATATGATGAGATTATTACGCTAAACAAAATTTTGAATTAGGTATAACATTGCTAAATATCAAACTCTGTTCCCCAGCAGTTCCAATTTCACGAAAATATACATTATCAATTAAAGATCATATGTTCTGTTCTTTGTCTCTTAATCAACACTTGAGTATTAAAATTTTTGGGATATGAAAATAAAAGATACAAGTTTGATTGGAAAACAATATTAATAGATAGCGGGGTTTACTATCCTGTGCAAATTTTATTGAAATAAGGTTGTGACCGAGATCGCACAATAATTTAGTAAGGAAGAGAATCCCGCATTATGGACGAAGTAGATCATTAAAAATGGACTAAAAATTTATATTCTCTCTTTTTTTATAAAAAAGCGTACATTAGATACGATGAAAAAATGATATCTTTCTTATACATGATGTTTAAAATTTTCTCTTATTAAATGCGTGGGACTACAGAAAGTATGTAGTAGATATTGAAAATGGCGGAGTTTAAGGTTAAATTTCTATCCAACTTAGTAAACAACATTTGAACTGAACCGAATAAAAGAACTGAGTTTAATATTGATTTTTGGAGATTAACTTTTTGCTCGTCTCAAACTTCCAGTTTTTATATTATCTGGAACTTTAACAAAAAACAAGGATGGTCAAGGGGGGGGGGGGGCATATCTTGGAAACTGATAATGTTAGATTAATTCGATGAAATTTTATACCTGTTTTTTATTGCTTCTAAGGATTGAAGTAAGTAAATACACAATTAAATTGATAGAAGAATGCTCGAAAACTTGTGGTCAAATTAAGCACAATTAAAGGAACTATTTGGTTATTTCCATAAAAGTGATGTATTTTAAAACACGTTTTGAATCAACTTTTAAAATTTGGACAATTTGATGCTTCGTCGGTGTGATTTAGCACATTTCGGCTTAGTGATTTTTTGAAAATGTTACTATATTCCGATCTCATAAAGGAGGATTTTATCTAAGTTTTATAAGAGCAGGAAGACGATTGATTGTGATTCTGAAGACTGCAACTTGGCAAATGTTATGCATGTTGTTTGGCAAAATTACAATTTAACGGAGTTTTTCATTAGAGTTCATCGATGATTGGATTACAAATAACCCCCCACGAGTTATAAATTCAGTTGATCGATGAAATTATAAAATCTCAAAACATCCAAACCCCGTTTAATTTTTCTAGATTGGCAAATGTATTGAGCAAAAAGGTATTTTCCGGAACAAACCTTTATTCGTTCGATTATTCACAAATAATTTATAGAAAAATATCTTCAATCCCAAGTTCCATTATCATTGGTTGTTGCAAAAACAGATAGACAGAATAAATCAAGAAAAAAAAATCCTTACAAAAGTTCGATAGTTTGAATGTGAATAAATATCATGAGTAAAATTGAGATTGGATTCTTATTATCCAGATGAAATTACAAAATTTAAACATTTCCGGTGGTCTTTTTAGAATCATTGTATCAGATGTATCAAGATTTTAAGAAAGTTTTATCTTACAAAAAATATGGAAAATGCTATTACAATCCTAAGAGTAATTTTTAGCGAAATAGACCTATTTATGTCATTGATACAACAATAAACAATGAGTTTGACAAATATTTCTGGTTCCAAAGAACGATATAATTCATCAATATGGATTTTCAAAATGCTGTTACAAACCAGCGATGTGTATTTGTTATGTGGTTGTGGGTTTCTGAGAAAGAAATTTTTAGCCTATGATGTGATTAAGTAACGATATTTTAGAGTAAAATTCAGTAGTTTTAATGATGTTCCATATTGTTTCTCTTTCATTCCTTCTAAAACTTTTAAAAAATATACTCTTTTCGCTGATTGAAAAAATCCTCGATTTTCTTCCGTAATATTGATCTTTGTAATCATAGACAAAAATTTCTCTAAATAGTTGAATAATAAAATAAAATATCATTTCTTATTTATCTACGGTATGGTTAGTTGAAAATATAAACAGTAAACTAAATTTGCGCCTGAAAAATATTTATATCTACGGCAGGGACTTAGGTTCCATAGCTTCCATTTATTTTTTTTGTAAAAAATGGGAAGAGGTATAATGCCAACCTGTTACAAGTGTTATGAAATAGAGGAGAAATTATTGATAAAAGATTATCTTTGCTAGAGATTGTAATTTAATTTTGTTATGAAAAGGACATAAACCTAAGAAATTTCGAAAATAAAGCTAAACATTTGAATAATCTTGCTTAGAAAAATTACAATATGGAGATAGTAAGAAAGCAAACAAAATTTGTCTCAGAATTTTAGAAAAAAGAAACAAAATATTTTACTTATCTCTTGGAAAACCGTTGAAAAAAATTATTTTCCTTTTCAAAAAGCAATTACATTAAGGTTTGTAGGTTTTAAAAATTTACACACGTTTATCTAATGGAGAAGATATTTACCTACTAATACTTTCACTCATTTAGACATTGAAATTTAACTACGATTTTTTTAAACCTGAAATCTTTGATGCATTTTATAGTTTTACATTTTTGGGAGAAAAGTAAAATGAAGAACCTCGTGAAAAGAATGCGGTTTTACTCAAATTCTCCCCGACTTCTCGAGTGATTGTTAGCAAATTTTCCATATTATTTCCGTTTATAGATTTTTTCATTGAGATTTCTGGATTTTTTCATTAAAATAGCTTAAGAAATTAGAAGCCTACAATGAACAGTAAAACACAAAAGAATTCGGTTTTTTTTCCATTCGTGGTTTCCTGTTAGATTTCTTAGATTTGTTTATGGTTCAATGGACAGTATTTTACATTCGTGGTTTCCTGTTAGATTTCTTAGATTTTTTTATTGTTCAATGGACAGTATTTTACATTGATTTTCTGATGTCCCAAAAGCTGAGCAGGAACCCCACATTCATATCTACTTAGGTTGGTGTATTTACTGTGTTTTATATTAAAAACAACTAAATTAAAATTGTAATATCCATTTTTCTTACAAGACTTTAAGTACAATATAATAATTAATATTACCAACAATAAATAGCCATAGAAAAATTTAAAATATTTAATAAAATTTATGTTATTAGAAATAAATATCAAGTACATTCGATTTTTGTTGTGTTAATCAACAATATTAGCAGTTACTTGATTTTACACCTATAGGTTGTGAGATATTTAAAACTAATCCTTGGCTACATTTGATTGGTGTGATTACAAACCAGAATAATTTGCCCACAGAAAATAATGTAAGGATTACTGCACAAGCATATGTTATATTTGTTAATTTTTATTTGACTTGTCATGCCTTCTTGATTATCAAAGGATTGTTATGAGTGTTCCAACTTTTGCTGTAAAACAATAAAATACTCTGGGAAAAACACAACGTTGGGAACGTTTAAATGTAACAAAACCCTTTGTTAAGAACTAATGCGGCAAATTAGGAGCCATTGTTGTTTGTTGCCGGAACCTGCTCCAGACTTTCCCACGTATGTCAGTTACATTCATAATTACCTTTTTACAGTTCTTAACTTTTATATGTTTTGCTGTTTAATAATTTAACTTGTACGTGAAACATATATATTATCATTTTTCAAAATTCTAGATCATTCACAGACAATTTGTAATCGTTTACCTTTATAAAAAAATTCCACAAATTTAAAAAATACTCAAAAAGTAATTATCCAAATTCGGGTCCAGCCTTTAATAATTAACAACTCATTTAGCAGTTAAATCTGATGTGAATGTGTAATATTTCAGATTACATGTAAACCGTAAGTTAAAAAATACAATCCTCTATACCACTTATGTTTAACTTAGTGGTTTCAGCCAATCGCTAACCAACAATCCTATCATTGAGGTCTGCACTTAAAAGCATTTTGCGACACTAATTTCATAATATTTAATTTTCGGTTGGAAAACTCTAAAATGTACACGTATTCACCAATCTAAGCGACATTTGGATTTTACCAAATACTTGGATTTTCTATTATGTCTCTTGTATATTTTAAATTGAAGATTATTTCAAAATTAAAAAACGCAAAATCTTGGTAACACCCGAAATAATAGTGCATCTGAAATAAGATATGAAAGTATATCATAGTATGCGTTTAATTTTATGTTTTCCCTGAAATGCCTACGTCGGTTACCTTTCCACTACATTCTAAAACCTTCCGAATTCTCGTGATTTCTAGAGGGAAACGAGAAAACGCACACGCGCGCGAAATACGTGCATATATACTTACACAATTTGTTTTGGATAAACGAGCGCCATCATTAGGAACCCCAAGTTCGCAAACGCGGAAACGCAAGGTAAACATTACAATACTCCTTAGTCACCACACATTACTCCTTCCTGTACAGTTTGAAAAGAGAACACAACCAGAATCAAAACATAAAAGCAACACTGTTTCTTCTAATATTATGAATTATATTAGAAGTAAACTAAAGTTAATTCCATTATTTAATTAATTTCTAAACAGGATTAATTATAATTATTGCACTAAGAGTATTCATTTCCTCAAATAGAAATATATTTACCTATACCGTGCCATTCTGAAACAACTATTGTATCCAAATTTGTAAGTATAATAATAAAATTACCTATTGTATGTGTAGTGTGTGTATTGATGTGAGTGGGGCGACTTCCTGCCCCATTGACGACATCACCCTGTAACATACCGAAAATACTAAGTGTAAGATTTTTAATTATGAATGCAATTAATATTTTATGAATTTATACAAAATTGGGTCTTTCCAAAAGTAATTTGCTTAAAGTGATTATCCCTCAACAAGTAGATATTGCTGCAGATGTTTCAGTAAACATAAATTCATAGAACAGAATACCATAAGCTTAAGTCTAATATGATGAGATAGATACAGTATACCTGATTATGTTGTGCAGTGAATAATTATTGTCTCAGTTAGATGTAGTTCTACACGCACGCAAAACTCTCACACTTTTTTCCATTTCAACCAACTTTCATACTTTGCGTGTTTTGCAACACACGTGAAGAAGTGTTATATGATGAGAAGTGTCACAGAGAGGACGTCGGATCAACGTAGGACCGAGGCCACCTGAAAATAATCAGAACAAAACTCTCGAATCACAAATATGATACCAAGAAGATGCCTATTTCTCTTTCAAACTTTATGGTATAATGCTATAACAATCTAGTCATGTGAGACCAAAACAGTTGTTTCAGGAATGGCGTGTAAACTCATATCTGACATGATTTAAGACTTACGGTACTGAAGTTCCTCCGCATTGAGAACGTAAAGTAAACCTGTATGCTGAAACAAAACGTCAGAATATCATTTACAATTAGAGTCCTTGTAAATTATGCACATTAAATAGGGATTATTACTAATAAAATATGTATATTCTATACAACGAAGTAGAAACTGGATCTTAAATTCATGATTTGAACAATATTCATACATAATAAATAATTATAGCTTGAATAAATGTCGACTATTGATTTTTAGGCATTTTAACTTTTACTCAAAAATATAGTCAGAGTGTAGATTGGGTCCAGAAGAAGCCTATTCTCATAAATGCTTGTAAATATGATGTTTGCAATGGTGGAAAAACAACATAAGTTACAATTAAACAAATAAGTTTCCTACATTAAACAAATTTTCGTCAATCGTAATACAAAATACTACACGAAATTTATTTGTACTGTAGTAGAAAAACTCTTTTATATCAGTAAATCTGATATTCATCACTATTCTTAAGTTTTATTGTAAAGTTCTTTAACTACTATAGTATAAGCCTCGTTTTATATCGATTACCTCTGTTCCTACATGCCTTTTGTTATAAATACCACCACGAGCAAAGTTTAAAAAAAAAAACTAACTTTTTTTGCAGCACAGTCCTCTCATAAGTAAAATATTTCAGGCTAAATACATTAAATAAATAGATCAACCGCTAGGTCAGTCCTTTTATGAAGCAAGATTTACTTCTGTACTTGGACGCACACTAAGACTAGAATTAAAAACAAAATCGTAATGCCTGAGCTACGAAGGTATTTGGATTGTCTTTTTACTTTTCCTCAGGCGTTCGTCATCTACAGTAAAAGTAATAAATATACAGTATTATACCTGAAAGTGTAGTGTAGTGAAGAATTATTTGTCGTTGTTAAATGTAGTTCTACACGCACACACTCATTACATTTTTTTCCATTCAACCAACTTTCATACCTTGTGTGTTTTGCAACACACGTGGAGAAGTGTTATATGATGAGAAGTGTCACAGAGAGGACGTCGGGTCAACGCAGGACCGAAGCCACCTGAAAATAATCAGAACAAAACTCTCGAATCATAAATATGATACTAAGAAGTTTCCTATTTTCAATCCCTGAAACTTATAAAAATAATGCTGTAACAATCTAGACTTGACCAAAACAGTTGTTTCAGAATGGCGTGATAACGTATATCTGAAATGTTTCAAAGACTTACAGTACTGAATTCTTTACATGAGTACGTGAAGTAAAACTGCATGCTGAAACAAAACAATCAGAATATGATTCAATTAGATTCCTTATAAAAAATGTAAAATAATAGTAGGTTATCACCATTAAAAATAAATATATTATATTATATACAACGAAGTAAAATTGTATTTTGAATGCATGATAAGAAACATAATTTATAACATAATAACTATAGCTCAAACAAATTTTCAGGTTGGTTTTGGATATTTATAACTTTCACTCTAGATGTTGTCATAAAGTAGATTATGTCTAGATAGGGCCCATTCTCATTAGTACCTTTAAATATTATGGTTTTCATTAGATAGAATGGTTTGAAAAACAAAATAAGTTACACTACTTTAGATAAGACCCTTCTATTATTCCTAGTTAATTGACTTCAGTACCATGATAACAAATATTAATACAACACTATTACGAAATATTTTTACAATAGCAGCTCAATGCAATGCATTTCTTCATCAAAAATAAATCACGCTTAAAGATATAGTAATAATGCATGCATATAATTTTTCCGTAATTAACATTTGCTAGTCCACAACTATTACTATTTAATATTCGTTGGTCTACAACCTATTAGACATTTAACATGTTTGCTGGTCTTCAAACTATTATATATTAACTGGAATTATAATCAATACTAATTACACAAAACGGTGAAAAAGAATGTATTTCATGTTGGTTATTTGGCCGCCGAACACTTTTTTTATTAACGATTGATGCTGACAATCATTTAACACTAAAGCATAGGCAATTACTGTAATAGTAACTTTAAACTTTAGTACTTTAGTATGAATCCTCGTTTTTATTAAAAACAATCCCCTTTGTTTCTCATTGCCTTTGGTTTATACAATATCACCATGAGCCAAACTTCTAAAAATGACCCACTTTTTGCAGTTTACGGTCCTCATATGTAAAATATTTAACGCTTGATACATATTTAATAAAGTTGGATCAACCCTTAGTCTGGTTCTTTGAAATCACTCTTTAATATGAGCCTGGCACATTAAGGACATTATGACTTTCCTCGATGTCAGTAAGTCCTGCGTTTAGGGACACAATCAGTTTTGTTTGTCAGCACTTGTGGGTAGCTATTTGGCTCAACATATTTAATAAACTCGGTGAGTTTATCTGTTTTTACTGATGATAAGCTGGATCAAACACCAAACCCAATAAGAATCACACCTCCTGTTTACCACTGTCTTGTAATTAATCTAATCTCAGCATACTTGTTAGTTGAGCTGTGCTTCATGCTCCACTTCCGGTATTTCGTTTGTGACTGTAAATTAGAAGAAATTTCTTTGCAAGAGTTTTGCTGTCGTCAATCAATTGTTAAGGGAGGCAGGCTGGCTGTGCTGCTGTTTTATTTCTGTTATTGGCATTTCAACTCATACGATTTTCATTCCTCTTAATCAACAAGTGACCACCAATGTTTATGTTGTAATAATATTAGTTTAATATCTCTGGTATTAAGAGAATTTAAACGTTATTTGATGGCTTATTTGATGTAAATCCTACCCTGTATTCATCCTAAACTAAATTAGGTTGTCAACTGTTTAGAGAAATAAGTCCTTATTGAATAATAATTGTATGTAGCCTATATGTTTGTGAAAGAATAGAAAGATAGATTGTACCTGTACCGAAATAAACTCTATAGTTTTTTTTTTTTTTTTTTTTTACTTAGGCATAGGCCTTAGCCTCGGTTGTAACAGAAAACTATCTCGAACTCTCTAAAACGTCCTCCAAAAATTTGTGTCATACTTCACCGAAAAAGAATGAGAAGCAATAAGTTAGTCTTTGGACAACGGATATTGTCAGTAAGACCGGAACAATTTCTTCCGGTAGTTCAGAGTCCAAAACCATAAAAAATTGGAGCGTAACATGTACCATTTATTTGTACAAAAATACCTATTCACTGAGGTGGACATCCCACATTTACTTCATTTATAAATAAACTTGTTATAAAAACGGACGAATATGAATACATCCTTCTGTACACTTTTATGTGTACGAGATATTAATGTGAGCCTTGGCCCAATTCTAACTGTAGTATCTGTTTTCATTTTTTTAGTAACCTATGCAATTTTATTTCATTGTTTCTTTTTAGTTACAAAATATACTATATAAATAATATTGAAAAAGTAGTCCCTTACTTTTAATTTGAATTTAAATTTATTTAATAAACGAAAACTTCCTTACACAAAATTGGAGAAATTTTATTTAAATTAGGACAATATTAACTTTAATTAATAAATAATAGCAGTATAACAGAAGATTAAATAATTACAAATATAATTTATATGATGAATAAAAAATTTGTTTCAACATCTATATCTCAGATATGCACTGGGAAGATATAATTGATGTTATACATAAAAATTACTGTTCAATCCCGCTGAATTTTCCACAGAATATAACTGAATTATTAAATCTCATAAAATATGGTTGCATGCTGATGTATTGAATACGACCAAGAAGCACATCTCATTTAAATCAGTAAAGGTGTATACATGAAAATAAAGTTTGTGTTATAAAATATTATATTTTTGTGCCAAATAAACATAACAAACTTACGTTAAATGAGAATAGATTAACACATCAGGATATAACAAAGTACGTATAACCACCACGAGTTCATAATTCGCTGGAGGATTGGATGATTTATATCAAATCTATTACCTTTATTTTGTCACTTCAAGATGTCCTTTAGACATTTATTACAATCGTTTAAAAAAAAGAATGTCACATAGGAAACATACTATGCTTTGTTAGACCTCCAATCTTGTAGAAAATATCTTAAATGGAAGGTTTTTGAATTTAAGAAGTCTTTTAACAACACCACCTTGCCACATGACACATTAAGGTTCTTTTTACCTGAATAGGGTTTAATATAATTGCTGTACATAATATAAATCTAAACACACTTAAAAAGTCACTAAAAACTCTTATCGCATAAAATGAAGATAGGTTAGCCGTGTCACCTAATAATATGTAATACCTGTGAATCTCATTACTGAGCTTGTTGTTATAAATTTGTTAAAAAAAGTTTTTATTCTTATATCTTTTTTGTAAATTCCAATCAGGAGTTATCCATTTACATCAATTGTAATACTCAAAATTCACTTAGCAAACACTCAAATGGAGTTACATTACATTACATATACACCATCACAAAAGGTTAGTTTTTTGATGTTAGATATTAAGCTTCATGGACAATCTTAAAGTCTATAGGTCAGTTAATTTTCGCGAATATTGTGGGAAAAAATCACACAGGACAGAGAGAGAATGAACTCCACACAGCGGTTAAGCTTCGCTTTTGAAAATTTTCCGAAATTAAGGTTGGGGAAATATTATTTAGATATTAACGGATTTTACAATTGAATTTTGTTATTAGAGAAGCTATACATTACTTCTTAGACAAATGCAAGGGTTGTAAATACGTTTAAATTAATATTACCGAGTACTAAAATATTCTTTAACAAGTTTAAGAGCAAAATAATGGTAGAAGAAACTTACCAGGTCGTTTTTTACTAACCTGTTAAGTGCTTGCGCTCAATCAGCGAACGGAATAGGCAGGATCCTGATCGTGCCATCGGTCCCATAGGCCTGCTCTCTGCATGTTGGGGTAGACCCTGCGCATTAAGCTCTATGTGAAAGTTGATCCGCTTCCGACTCTGGGACTATTGCCATGGATGATGTTAGGTACTTCTTGCCATCGCCTTTGGTACAGACTAAGATAAGCGGTTAGTCAACAATCCATGAGTGCTATCAATCCAGATATACGGTGCACCAATTCCAGAAACTATCACTGTGTGCAACTTTCGACACGTTAATAATGAGCTATTAGCTACTAACATAGATTTCTAACCTTGTGAAAGCTGTCACAGTAATGCTTGCGGGGCCTCTGTCAAGGAATTCTCTTATAACAGCGATGAGGAGGATTGATTATGGTTGGATTGCGCTGCAGAACACATCTCCACATCCATCGTGTCTGTTTGTAGCTCATCAGAAATTGATCTGGAGCTTTTCGAACAGGTTGGTTCTTGTGACGCAAACGGATGAAAATGCGGACGGGAGTTTTTTTTTGGTTAATTTTCCCACGGTTGGGGCAGCGAAAGTGCTACTCAATTTACTAGGCCTGGTATCTCTGGGATAATGCTTACGACAGTATCTTAAGTTCCGGAGATCCCTGAGGAGGACTGCGCTTGTTGGAGAAACGCCCGATTACGTTTTTAGCTCTATACTCGACTGCATCGCCTATTGTATTAAAACTGTCCCAGCTTACGCTAAAATCAATTAGATGAATATTCTTTACGCCTTAGACAATGCTGATCAATGCTGATCAACATCATCTTATGTTGCTCGCTTTGGCGCAATACTGAGATCGGTATGTTCTCAAAGAAGAAAAAGGACTTTGAAATATTCGTCTCGCTGCACGTTGGGGAAGGGAGGTGTGTTACAAACGAAAGCGTGCCGCCCAAAGTTACCTTGCGTTATAAAGGTTGATAGGCAAGATTAAGTTGGAGACGGCCATAGTATTTTCGAACGGCGAAAAAGGCTGCTAAGATTATTTTAAAAAGCTAATGTCCATGTTAGGGGACCCCTTTGGTGTACGTGTGCAAGACGTTTTGTTGATATCTGCAGTCAGAGTCTGTACTAATAAGGGGACTGAGACGTGGAAGACGATTTTAACAAAGAGTTTTTCCTCCGATGCGGCTAGCTCGTAGTGCACCAGCTTGCAGCCTGCCCGCTTTCGTGTGTGTTCCACCTGTACCTTACGCATAGTGTGCAGAACTTCTTGTCGTCTTGGTGATTACTGCAATTTTTCCATGTCGAGTCGGAGGAGGAACACACAATATACCTGATGATTATCGGTTAAGGGACACACTGCGCAGATTAGAATGGGGGTTCGCTAACCGTTCGAAATCCAAGGGGACATTTGACTGCGTGATTTCAGCCAAACAAGTTCCAATAAACCATGGGTGTGAAAAAAAGCGGCACGGCAAAGATGGATTAATACCTTACCCAGTTAGTTCTTCCATATGTCACGGCCTACTTCAGGTTCGTACGTACTTGCGTCAGATGTGCAACCCCCGTTCCCTTGACGTTTAGGGGTACTATAGACGTGGAAGACTATATAGTGGCCGCTGCCCTTGTGTGGTGAAAGGCCCCGCCGTGTGAGGCCAATTGTCCTCTTGTGTAACACTTCTTGAGGATGGGGCAAGTTTAGGAAAGGTGATGGGAGGGTAAGGGTAACTGGAATTGCGTCTCAAAAATTTTCCAAGATAGTCTCCGTTTAAAGAGACTCGTGATCTAAGATCGATTAGCAGGATTAAACCAAGCATCACACCGCCTCAGAAATTAGAGACAGCCTCTAAATACGTTCAGACAAAAGTAGGGCCTAGCCTTGCGATAGACAAATCCAGGGATATATCCCTTAAAAAACAAACAGCCGGATTTGTTTAATGGGTAGTACTGTATATGTAGTCCTTCACTACAGGCTGGCCACATGTGTGATATTTTTCCAGGACTCAATGAAAAAAGATTACTGTCGGTAGTGGGTTAGCAACACGGCAAACAAATTTAATTTTGTTTAGGAATAAGGATCATGTTAATTTGGGTTAAGGAAGCATAATTATTGTTGGAATTTCATAGCTTATACACCACAATACCAATTGGCAAAAAGTTTGCGGTTTACTGAGGATATGTTTACTGATTTTGAATTTAACGTCATAAAAAAAAAGTAGTTAGAGCGTAGTATTTATAGCAAAGATGAATTACTGAACGTACTATCTTATTGGCTGGAAAAGAGAAACTTGGGAACGGGATCTCTAATGGTACAAGCACAGGACAGGTGTATCACCAATAATAAAGGCCACATTTATAGTAAAATAAAAAGATATCGCGAAAGGTTTGGCAGTACCGCGATGGACGAGCTGTGTAAAAAACACACTTTGGTAGATCTGGTAGATTTACATGTAGCGGCAGTTCAAACCGTAGGTCAGTGTGAACCATCGGTTATTTTCTCACCAGTAACTTCGAACATTTTGGTTTACTGTTACCGGCTCTCGCGTTATGATTGTGTTTTATAAGCGTCCTCTCAAAGGACAAGTGGCACATGAGAAGTTAAATACATGCAGCAGATCAAGGTGATCTGACCGATGCTTTACAAATATTAACAGGCAGGTAAATGTTTGGCAGCTGAAGTAAACAGTTTATGGCTAATTGGATATACAAACGTTTTTAAACTTCCGAGGGATGATTATATATCGAATTGAAACGGAACTAGATATTATTAAAGCACCCAAAATTTATACTAGGTACGGAAAATGTAATTGGAAAAATTAGGCAAGGTTTTTTTTTTTTTTACAGTTACGGGTGTTGTGGAGGTATTGTTAATAGATAGGTATATAGCAATGAAAAGAAAAATTTGGGGTGTATGCTATATATAAGAGATTAAAATATAATAAATACAAATATATAAATACAAAATACAAGAGTAAACTTGTTGTATTACAAATAAATACAGTAAACCCCATGTAGGGTGAGTCTAAGCTACTAACAGCATTATATTGAAAATAAAACGGGAAAAGATTAAATCATTTAAATGCTAGTATTACTTCATTTATATCTGCTTTTAGATAGTAATTTAAGTACAGTAATCGGGCGGTTAATACCAACAGAGAAAGAGAGTTTTTAATTAGGTTAAAGTAGGGGGAGATTTGACATAGATATCAACATGCCCCAGGATGAAACCACAATAAAGGCACTTATTTATTTTTCAGTGCTAATTCCCAATTTCTAACTACCCCCAACAGTTGCCAAGTTCTCAGGGAGATTGAGGCCATAACTTAACAACTTTCATTTACCAAGTGTTGATTACGTTAGTAACCCCGAGATGTTAGTTGTATTAATGAACTTTATAATTGGTTACATTTTTTTATAACTTTTTTTATTTAGTAGTTTTAGCTAAGAGAAATAAATTTACTTTTGTGTTTTTACATGTTAAGTTTCATTTAAAAAAAAAATTTATTTTTTTTTCGTTATTGTGGGGTTATGCATAGTGTTTGTGTTTCTTCATTTAATTGTAATTATTTACATAGTTTATTTACAACAAACAATGAGCAGAGCAATACACGTTTGGCATCTACAGGTCTTTATGCATCACTTATATATAGATAGGGAAAGAGTTACAATTGACGGCATCAAATAAAATAATATTTATACTTACCATTTAGGAAGGGGGGGGTACTCAGGCTTGATCCTCTTGGGTCCTTTATCCGATTGAGATTGTATAAAAATTTTTTTTTAAAAAAAAAATGGTTCATAGTGTATTGATAAGAGTCAAACGTCCACTAAACCGTTGTAACCTCTAATTAATAGTCACTATATACCACGCACAATCTTTCTAAGCGAAATATTTACTGAAACCTCCTGTCAAGTTTAAACAGGTTTCAAAAACATCGGTTTTCATAGAGACCGACCGGATATACATTGTTACAACAAAAACACGAATCTAACACATAAAATGCCCATACTAAGTGTGATCTAAAGGAAATCTAAACAAATGTATTTATTGTATATGATTACTTGTACCTTTTGCGCAATTTTTATATATGTATGTTCGATCCGTAGTCTTGAAGCAAGCATGAAAATTTGCTACAAAGTAATATATTTTCTATATGAATATTATTTATTTCCTGTTTATTTACATTTTCATGTGCAAATTACGATCTGGTCAAATGACATCTGGTAAATAACATCTGAGGTATCATAACAAGAGTATATAAGCCTAAACCACACAGCCTGATGTTTACATCATAAATGGCAAAATAGGTAAAAATATAAAATCAATTTATAAACTAATCGAAGGGTTCGAACCGAAAAGGGGAAAAAAGGAGAAAATTTTGTCTAAATTCATTTATCTATTTCGTATAAACTCATCTACACACGTACTTGCTAATATTAAAATGCATGCAAACATTAGATTAACATCTATGACGTAACAGAAAATGGTCTCATGAAACTATTTAGATGTTTCGAAGTATTACAAGATTTGCCTGGCAGCGTACATTCTCATCGTATAGCTCCTGAAAAATTAACGAAAGGCGACGACGTTCTGCATGAGAAGATACTGAGGCTATTTCGTGAGGCAACAACGTTGTAGAGGACTAATGAAAATTACCAGCAATCGAGAGCGACGTTTGCAGGATATGCGCAGTCCAGTCGTACATCTCATTTCGTGTAGTCGCTCCTTGAAAAATAACGAGCGGACGTCTGCAAGATATTGAGGCATCGTGAGGCACAAACGTGTAGCTAATGAAAATTACCAGCAAACGAGAGACGACGTTTGCAGGATTATGCGGCAGCGTACATCTTCATCGTGTTAAGCTCCTGAAAATCAAACGAGCGACGTCTGCCAAGATATGAGGCCATCGTGAGGCACAACCGTGTAAGCTAATGAAAAAATTACCAGCAACGAGTGAAGCGACGGTTTTTTGCAGGGACAGGATTATGCGGCAGCGTACATCTCATCGTGTTGTAGCTCCTGAAAATAAACGAGCGAACGTCTGCTGCACAGATATGAAGGCATCGTGAGGCCACAACGTTGTAAGCTTAATGAAAATATACCAGCAACGAGAGTGACGTTTTGCAACGATATGCGGCCATGCAGTGAGGCACAAATTGTAGCTACCCGAAACTTGCGGAGCAACAGAAGGAGCGACGTCTGCAAGATAATATGCCGGCAGCGTACGGCACATCGTTGTAGCTAATGAAAATTTACCAGCAAACGAGAGTGACGTTTGCAAGATATTGCAGGCAGCGTGAGGCACAAAATTGTACGCTACCGAAACTTCCGGAGCAACGAAGAGCGAAGTCTGCAAGATATTGTGTGGCAATCGTCGTGGAACCACAACGTGTAAGGTCTAATGAATAAAGATTACCAGCAACGAGACGAGTAGAGCGACATTTGCAAGATATTGCGTTGCCAAAGACTCGTGAGGCATCCACCCCAACGGGTAGCTTACCGAAAAATTACGAGCAACGAGAGGCGACGCCCTCGTCTTGCAAGATATGTTGGCATCGTGTGGCACAACGTGTAAGCTAATGAAAATTTACAGCAAAACAAGAAGCGACGTCTGCCAAGATATGAGGCCCAGACTGTAGCACAGCGTGTAGCTACTTGGAAATGACGAGCAACAAGAAGCGAATTCTGTCCGAGTTATTAAAAAAAATCTATATGAATTATGAATAATCAAATACTTACTTTTTTACATTTTAAAACAACTTCTTCTTATTGTAAAACTAAATGCTTAATATTATGATCAAAAACACTCCATAAAATAGAATGACAATAATTTTTCTATTTTCTATTTTTTGTGAATGGCTTTCGTGCTCAATGAATACGAAAGGTGGGTCTGACAATGTGTGTCTGATTAACCACGGGACAAGGGCTCCACAAAAAATAAAAATTTGGTTCATTTATTGGGAGTGTTTGATTTCATATATTAAAGCGTACATACTTTTTGTTTATTAAAGTTAGTTTTAATGAATTGACATTAAAACAGTAAATAAATGAGCTATTAACGAATGCTTTCAAAGCTTTGGGACAAGTTGGGACGTACAGTTTGAGCCCTCTTGTCACTTCTATTTTAAAAGGCAACAAAGCGCTTCCCCTTGAACCTCTCACTCAGATTTAATTTATCTTTCTGTAACTTCCTTTATCGTCCAAACCTAGGTGTAAAAATATTTACTTTTAATTTAATAATTTTCCTTGGTTGTTCATAGTGTGGATATAAACTAAAAACTTATGTTGTGAATTGTTACAAAAACAAATATTATATTCGTTTCGAGATAATAACCACAGAAAAACTCTGTATCTTTAACCGAAGGAATAAACTAATCCTCCAATGAAAACTGCAAAATGTCATTGTATAACAATTTTGAGTAAGGTTTTAGATTTAGGCTCGGATGTTATCAAGGTTGTAGATTAGGTTTTGATAATTCAAATATCAGGTTTTAGGAGGTATGATGGTATTACCTTATTGTTCAATTAATAATATTTTAACTTTACAGTTAGTGAGTTGTTTAAACCCGGTCAAGGACCTAAAACCAGATAAATAAACATGTATGTCTTAATGTTTAATGCTATGTATTAGTTTAATTAATACATATTAATATTAACACTCAGTAGGCTCCCCTTGCCTAACTTACTTTGAAACGCCAAAATTAGTGTGTATTACTTTCCAACTAGCTAGTTCCATTTTGTTTACAAACACCTCTTTGTGACACTGTGAAGGTAGTGTGAACGTTATTTCTAGGTTTGTTTTTAAAACATAAAAATAAAAATATTACATTGAATATTAACTAAATATATCCAAAATTTTTGCATTAAATTTTTATAGACAAAGAAACTGTATTTAATAAATGGAAGGGAATTTCAATTGATTATTTTTCCAGAGTGTTTAAAATATATTATACTATCAAATACCTATTTTTATATTTACCAATATTTATCGTGAATAAAATGTACAATATATTAATTGTGATGATGCATATGTAAAATCTTGTGAGCTATACAGAGTAGCTTTACGAAAAAAAATGTGAAGGAAAATATTTAACATTTTCTTGAAAAAAAATGTCCTTAAAGCAAACATATATTAAAACAGGCAAAGAAATGACGTACTAAACCACTATTGTGCAATCCAATTGTTATTAATAAGAATACACTAGAAAAAACATCTAGTTGTGGGGGTGTATGAACCATTCTGATCCAAATTTCATCTAATCCACAACTGCACTTACTTTCTACCTTTCTATCAAATATTTAATTTCTAGGAAACACAAAAAAAAGTTGGCGACCGTTTGGCTCGTGTTGTAAGTAGAAATTTATAGTCCCAAAGTGAGTAAACGCCAATATTTCACATGCCTTCTGTAAAGTGCTGCACAGCCCCGCTGCGGCTCAAATATTTTGAACTGGACTAGTCACATGACGAATGTTGGCAGTTGTTCAGGATCACGTCTTGCTTGCTTTTGCATGTTTCGTGATTTACTAAACGTTCATAACATTGGTTATGTTTGGTTATTTGTTTTATGAGTTATCTGTCTTCAATATTTTTTAGTAGTTTTATTGCTTAAGTATTTGATTAATGCAAGTAAGTTGTTTTAACACTAAACATTTAAAATAGTTGTTTTGTCTTTAAATTTAGTGAATTATCTTGACAAACAAAAAACGCTGTACATTGTTAGGTATGTAGGCTAGATCAAGGGGACAATAGTTTTTACCAAATTTCTTGTCCTGTTGAGGTTATTCCTGTTCTAATAATGGCAAACAAATAACCGATGATGAGATTATATTGAACTATTTTGAAATCATGGGTAATGACAGACTCATGATTTTGGAAATTAGGTAATAGCAATGTAGACTATTCTTCTGAAAGTGATTATAGTATCGTCCATTAGATGGAAATAGCCCACTAAAGCAATCTCTAAGGCCCTAAAATCTCAGCAATATACAATGCTTACCTTGTGGGATGAAAATTCAAATAGGGTTCTAACAATTGGCATTTAGGACAAACACACTTAAAATTTACACTTTGTGATTCACCTACACCTAAGTTGAATATTTGTAAACTCTAAACTTCCAAAACCCGAATCATTTCATAAATTCTTTCCTTGAAGCAATCTATCAATATGTAGCTGAAACAGACAAATATTTATTTTTTTATACAATGTTCGTAGATGCCACAACTGACATTCCCAAACGTTCTAGATCTACATCAACATCAAACTAAAGAAATTGATGAAAGGGGACGTGAAAGCTTTTGTAGCAACGGCAAATTTTCAATGGGGACTCATTCATAAGCCAAATGAAGAATTCATATTTTAAAGACGGTCTTTCGGCTGTCAAAAAACTCATGGCATCAATTTTCCAAAAATATTTTCTAAGAGACCAATATTTCAACTAATCAAATATTCATTTTTACAATGTTCAATGAACATATAGCAATATAGGGTTGTCAAAGTGTAAATCCTGGATATGAATGCCACTGTTCAAAATAAGGCCCTTCATAGATTTTGTTTTTAAATCAAATCAATCAAATCGTTTAATTGCAGTTGACCAATATTCATTGCATGAGCAAATCGTTCAATTTTCATGGTCTAAATTTTTTCCATTCATCCCACAATCAAGGCCACATTTAAACTTTTACAACATTCAAACATTCACTCCCCCATTCTATCCATGCCAATTACGCCCACTTTCGACGCTGGAGTCAGTTTCCTCATCGCGTGGTCTCCCAGTAGTTAGTTGAATGCCAGAAATCATCAACACTGTAGAAAGCGTTTGACGCCAGGGCAGAGTTTTTGATACGAGGTTTTTAACCACCTTGGGGCGTTTGAAGGCATTTTTAATTTTGTTTGGCAATCTGTTTATAAAATGAACACCTGCCTGCGAAGGGCAAATGTTCATAAATCCACCGTTTCTGTTGCATTCCCGAACGGTAAGTTATCTCTGCCTCTTGTCTCATTATTCATGTATGTCTCCCGTCCTCTGGTTGGTTAAGGCTCACATTTAGACAAACAAATATAAGGTTGTTTCTAAAGATGTAGAGGACATGGCACCAAAGTTAACAGTTGCCAAAAAAAAACAAATTTTTAAAACGCTGTCCTGCACGGACTCTCTGAAGTTTTAAATTAGCGTATAATTGCGAATTGCTTTTTTTTTGTAATTTGAAACTCTCCTCTATAAAAATGGTTGTTTG
>NW_025777504.1:0-55085 GCF_021130785.1 Homalodisca vitripennis | reverse complement strand
TTTGTAAGTTTTTCACCAAATATTCTTAACAGCCAGACATATTTACAGTTTTTAACAGATGACCTTGCCAACTGATATAGATTGTGATATATTGTGTAGATATGCACCAAGGCCACCAATCCAGTATATCCGTGTTGATTAACGTTTTAAATAACGCTGTGTTCTATTGAAAATGTTATTATTTCTATTGAACTAAAATTATTTCAAAAATACAAATATAATTTTTTTACCTAGTATAATACAAAATTAATTATTATAATCTTGAAAGTTTAATTAAACTTCTATAACTATAAATTAAAACTAATATATAAAGACAGAAATACGGAAAAATCAAATAATATACAAACACTTTTACGATCAATATCATTAACATCCATGTTGACACATCTAGTGAACTTATCATTCTGTTGTAATGTAGCATCTTATTTGTCAATCACCGTAAATTGAGGCGCTTCTTGCACATCAGATCATGGACATATACAACTGCAGAAATACGATATTTGTTATGTCAAATCATTTATTATCAAAATATTATTTGCTGCTCCAGACACGTAATTCACTGACACAATTCACTTTATTTGTATATAATTTTAATAACATCCCGGAATAATATGTTAGTACTGTGCTACATACGAGTATATTGTGTGATTCCTAGATTTTGCTATAGGAACAATTATTGGCAAGTTTTTTTAATAAAAATTAACTCTAAAATCTCTTCTTTGAATATCTGTTTAATTAATCCCGTTTAATTAATATAAGTCGAAGATAGATATACTGACATGTGCTCTTTTTATGAAGCAGCTGGGCATAATTCAAAACTTTAATTCCAGTAATCAGTGTTAATGTATAAGAACACAAAATATCAATACTTTTTTCTTTTTATGTTAACAGTGTTGCTGGTTCAGTGCTTGTCCACCAGGTGGCAGGCCGAGTTAGTTTAGACTGTAACTGCCAGGGGCGCCCTTATGGTCGTATTTTTCATATTAAATTAAAAGTATACAACTTTAATAAATAAGATAATTTGCGAATATAATATTAATTGTTTCCCAAAAATGTATATTACGTATTGTATAAAAGAACTAAAAAAAGAAAGAAAATTAATTTTTATTTTTATACATCTCGTCCGCAGATTTAAGTGGAGTATGTTTTATACGTTTATTCGATGCATTAATGTTACATTATTTTCTCTGTTTGTGATTTTATTTGGAAGCAGCATTCAGTCATTTTTACTTAAATGCTGAAATCGCAGCTCATTATTATTTAGAGGTGTTGTTAATTGTAGGGCGTGTGTGATATTGGTAGGTTAAAATTTAGCCGTGAATGCTGAATTGTAGCTAATATAAATTATTGAGATACATTGTGTAGAGACAGACCAAGGCTAATAAAAGTCTACTTGTTATCAATAAATTTGATACCGTTAATCGGCGCAAATGAGACAAAAAAGAAATACTGATTTAGCCAATACCAGTGCTCTGATAAGACGTTCAACCAGTATTTCTGTGTTGTTAACGTTTTAAATGACGTGTACCGTACTCTCCTATTGAACAGTTAAAAAAAGTATTTAACTAAAATTTTCAAATGTACAAACACTTTACTTTTACCTTTTGCAAACAAAACTAATTATTATGTATTTTTTATTTGTTTTAAGTATGTTTATTGACGATTGAAGGTTTGAAAATTTAACAAGTTATGACAAATAAAAGCCAAATTATCAGGTGGTATCAGTTCGGGTAAAATTCTTTAAAACGTTATTTATTAACTTGAAAAGTTTGTTTTTTAATATTTTTTGATTAAATCTGTATTTTTTGCTAAAATTTTATGAAAAAGACTAAGTAGAGCCTAAGGTAAAAAAAGAGTATTAATAGTAGTAGTATTAGTAGTAGTATTAATTTTAATACTAAGTATTTACAACCTTATTTTTACTGTAACATTAATGCTAGTTATATTAGCTTTTTTGTCAGGACTAAATAAAAGCATTTTTGTGAAACTGTTTTTCCAATTTTAAGTTCTGAATATTTATGAGCAATCTCAGATATAATATATAATTGATAAAAACAATTATTGATGGATAATCTTTTTGTACCAATATTTTGGTCTGGATTGATTTTTTTTTGTGAGCAAATGTTTTTGTTAGGCGTAATGCCGACACAATTATTTCTATACGCGATGCTGTTCATTTTAACACTATTCGATAGCGCATATAATATGCTATAAAATAAAAAAAAAATATTCAAGTTACATCAAAACTAAGGAACCACAGGGTTAATAATACATAAAATCTTGACTTTATCTTTAATTTTTTATGTGTTACTTCAACTTATATATCGTAGATTTGTAAGTTATTTAATAAAATCAATTGTTCCGAAAACAGTGTAGCTGAGAAACGCTCTTTATAAAGGTATGTAATTATTATTATGTGAGGACAGTGCAACCTTTTTTATACGATTCAAACTTTTGATTACAGAAACAATCATTGAACGCGTTGTTAGTTTAATAATAAAAATTAACTTTATAACCCCCTTTTATCTTGTTTATTAATAACGTTTATACGATTCTATTTTGTAATAAAAAAATAATATTGCAATCAAACAACATACAAACTTTGATTCAAGTAATCTTTTTTTTTAATATCAAAGAACACAAATCATTTCTTTACTTTAGATGTCAACTGTTTTGCTAGATAAGTTCTTGCCCTAGATGAAAGACGGAGTCACAGAGTAATAAGGTAACTCTGTGACGGAGTTGGTTTGATCTAAATTTGATATGCAGCGCTCCTGTATTTGTGTTCTTTCTCTGACATGAATAATAATTATTTGAAATTAAAGTGAAATACTTTCTAAAATTATATACTATAGAAATATACCTAATATAACTATCAAGTAACTGCAATTTTCATCTACTACTACTCCGCGATTTCGAGATTTGACTAGTTATATCTGTTATGAGCTTTTGAAAGGTTAAAATTGAAATGTGAGGATAACTTCATTTTATGTGCGGTATCATTGGATTAGGAGACGTGCTATACGAAACATTCCTTAAATTTCACATTAGTTTCAGGATAAAATTCTAAATTATCCATTCTTATTAAGTTGAAGCATCTTGGGAAATGAATTAGGTTATGTTGAAACCGCATAAGCAGATAATGAACACTTAAACATTTGTAGTAAAAACTATCAGACCGATGAGTACCTTTTCTTACTCTTAAACAAGTTGATGTTCTGCTGATATGATCTTTTTTGACACAATTTACATGGGTAAAATTTATACTCATGTAAGTATTTATATAGGTATAAATAAAACACAAGTTGTATAGTATTTTACAATAAATTACATTACTGTATTGTAAAATATGTGTTAAACGTCTCTGTGTAATCTGCAGCCTGTATTCACGCATTATCAACTTTTTCAAGTTAAATTATTTAAACAAGCTTAATATATAACATAACAAATATATAAATAAGCTTAGAGCAGGGCAGTTACAAATCACATTTAGTCTAAAAGAAAGATAGTGTCTATAAGATAGATAAGAATAATATTAATAATACATCAGAGTGTTATCGTGCTGAATTCAATGTACGTATCACCATTCGTTACTATTTTCAAATATCCTTATGATGATAATATTGGTAGTTCGACCGTTGGCCACCAGGAGAATAGTAACACTAGTTCTGCTTTTGTTGAAAAGGTTTCAGGCTGAGTTAGTTTGTACTGAACCTGGTAGGGGCGTCATTGTAGTTATTTCTTCCTTTTAAAATAGATAGTTATTGGAATTCAAATTAAAGTTACAAACCCATAATACATTTAATAAAATGAAATTGAAATGCAAATTTAATATTTATAACAATATGCTGCGTACCTTACAGTAAAAAGAAAAACAGAGAAATTAAATCAATCTTATTTTGCAACTTCCCACTCGCAGATTTAACTGTAGTTCTTTTATAAATTGTGTACACTAGGTCAGGTGATTGTTGCGGGAGAATCGCTCAAGTTTAATTGTAAACAATATTTGAAAGCTGTATATCAGTCATTCTTACCTGAATGTTGAATTACAGCTAATTTCGATTGTGTTATATAGGTTCAAGAGAGACCAATCAGAAAGTACCTTACATCGCTAATTTTGATACTATTACTCGGTAGTACTAAGTACAAAATAATACTTGTTTAGATACTGTTTTTACCAAGTAACTGTACTCTGATAAGTAGAAGACATGAACCAGTATTTCTATATTGATTACGTTTTAGATAATGCCTATTTTCATAATGTATAGTACAGAAAAGACTCAAATAATTTGAGTTAAGACTTTTAAAATAAAAATAGATTTTTTGTAAACCCAATTTAACAAAATTATTTACTACGCTTATGAATACGTTATTTGAGATGTATTTAATATTAAAGTACAAATTGCTGCTTCTATAATTAGATTTTAATAAGCAGACCTGGTATATTTTAAGGTCATAAAAATAAATTCTACTTTATAAGCAATTAAAATTTTCATTGGGGTATTTTTGGTACGTTATCACAGTTCTTTATATTGAAAAAATTTAAATAAGCACTCACTTGACGGAGAATAGATCATGAAATACGTCTAATTATATATTAAAACTAAAGAATCTTATATCTATTATATAAAGTTTTACACATAAATATACAAAATCACTCTTAATTACTGTAAATACACAAAAGTATTGTACTGAACTAAAATTTTAAAACGTAACAATTTTGAAGACACACACACTAAAAGTTATTCCGTAATATATGGATATGTATTGAGCCGGGGCTCAGTTTGGCAATTTATTTTTTTTGTCTATTATTTTCCCACCTCGGCCACTCTTGTCAGTCGGTGGGGGAGTCACTCCGTCAAGTATTGATTTTTCTGCCTGGTTGGACTGATTGGTTCAGGTCAGCTGGTTGACCTTGACTAGTTTACCGACCAGCTGTTCACCGGCACCGGCACCGGCTACTGTTCGGAGCGGTCAGACTGTTCGGGAGACACGTTCGGAGAAGCTACTGCGTTTGCTGTCTGTTCGCTGCTCGTCCCGTTCCACATGGCTGGCTAATTCTCCGACTTTCGGCAGGTAAATGTTCTTTTGCACTCTCTAACTTATTTAGTTGGCGGTTTTTTCTCTCCCACCCAGACATATATTATCGTAGATTAGTTATAAGTAATTTATATATATTATTTTGTTACTTGTGTTCCTCGTGTACGTGTTCGTGTCGCAAAGTGTTCGTTCCTGTCTTTCGTACCGTACGTTCTAAATTTTGTTAATTAATTATCTATGCCGGTTAAATTTATTTTATTTTGCTCTAGTGCTTTCTAACTGATCCGTTCGGCGAACGGAAATTATTTATTCCGTGTACACACTTTGATTTTTTTAGTGTAAGCGAGACGGTACAGACATTTGCAAATTTTTTGTTACCTCGTGTTTTGTGTTGCGTGCAAAATTGGGTGGCAACATTCATGATTTCGATTTTATTATTTAATTATTGTTATTTGGGAAATAATGTATTGTTATTATTTGTAAATTATATAATTATTATCAGGCCTACCTTACAATTAATATTTAATAGCAAAATGTAAATTATTATAATAATAATGATTAAAATCCAGCGAATTATAGTTACAAGTAAATGTTATCACGCTTAATCATTTAGTAATGGCTGTCCTAGCCTATGTAATATTTAATATTGTCACCAAGTAGTGCATCTTAAAAATACTTGGTGTCTTGAGTTATTTTTAGGAAATAGTCTTTGATACTTAAAAGGTACTGTTAGTTACAGATTGTTATTTTTTTTTAATTGTTAAATTTAAATATTTTATTATACTTTGTGGCAAACATAATTAAGTTTTTATTATTACTTCGGGTTTGTAGTAAAGTTGATCTGAATTTCTACTGGTTATGTTGGGATTCTACAGGGTCCCCGTAGTGCCGTCAGCGGGACTGATGCGGCGAGTCTGCCCACAGCACTGAAACCAACTGAAAGCCCGCGCCCTGCCAGCGCTATTGGACCGGCATCCAACCGGAGTGTAGTGCTCCTCATTAATTTCTTCTGGAACAAGGTTGGATCAGAAATGTTTTTTTACTTCTTATACCCCTTGAGAGGATAGGCTTGTATGGAGCGCTGCCAGATGTTAGATCTGGAGGAGGGCCAGTATATTAGCCAGTATTATTTAGTTTAGTTACATGAACTGAAGGGGAGGATTTCATCTTTAATTCGGATTCGTGGAGGCAACTAAGCCCCCGCCTCCTTCGAAAATTGGCTTTAAATATTTTTTTTTTAATTTTCGGCTACAAAACTTGAAACCAAATTACTTTTTTAAAAATTAGTGGGCCTAGAAATTCTACAACCTTTTTCCCTCCCCTCAGTTTCATAAAAAAAATTACCTGTTAAAATTTTTAGATTTACTACTGCCGTACCTGATATTATGTTATTTAGTATATTATATTTTTTATTTATTATGTTATTGTTTCTATTTATTATGTTATTGTCTTTATTGGAATTCTATTGATTGTTGTTATTTAGTTATTAAGTTACGCGGTGCAACCGTGGTGCTGCAGTAATTGTATTTTGCATGAAAATGTTGCCACCTCATTAATTATATATCATTTACTCGAATTCTTGTCTCTCTTTGTCTCTCTTCCCCACTAGTGGGCATGTGATTGTTTTTTTATGCTTTGCTCCGAGTTTGGGAGGGGCGCGCTTCCGAGGCCTCCTGTCTTTTTCGCTTACTCGGAACAAAATGGTAGCAGAGCGTGGTTCTTCTTGTTTTTACCCTCTGCGGGCCCGGGGGTTTTTGTTTTGCCACTGGTGGTGAGAGGGAGGAGTTGAAAGTTAGTTTGTGACTTCCTGCGCCTGTGCCGTCTCGCTGAGCTATTTTTCGCTGATTTACAGGAAGTGTGTGAACTTATTTATTTTCTGATTATTGTTACTTGTGTGTTTTTGTTATATCTTGTCTTCGTTGTTTTTTTTTTCTGGTTTTGTTCTGGTACGGGCGTAGTGTTTTTGTTGTGGTATTTTGGATTCGCTGCCGTGTTTCGTGGACCGGCAGGAATTCTGGGGACCCTGCTGAGAGTGTTGTCTCACTAAGTTATTCTCTTGTCGCCTTACTAATTTTGATTTGTTAGTTGTTGACTTCGAGTCAGTGTTGTTTGTTAGTTTTTTGTTACTCTTTGTTATCATGCCTGTCTCTCTGGTGCCTGAATACTTGCTGAAGGAGGATCTCCATTTTGAGTTGTTGGCTCGTGGGCTTAATCCGGGTTCCGACTGCGAGTCCATGCGGAAGCAACTGCGTGATAATATGGAACTGGACACGACCTGGCCTAGAGATTTGACGTTCCAGAAGCAGAGGCCTATTTTGGAGGCTAAGTTAGGAGACTTTTGAAAATAGTCAGGAGGACTGGTTGGAGTCGCCGCCTACTGGCCGAGAGAGGGCTAGGTATTTGTCCCGGCTTAACCCATCTACATATGAGGGCTGTCGCTACTTAGATCCAAGCTTACCAGTTCTGGTGATAGGGAGTGGTTGGAGGAAACGCATTCACCTTGGTGGACAGCCTGCTGACTGTACTCGAGAGGGACGAGGGAGCAAAGGCTCCTGAAAAAACCTTGTCTGCGGTTGACTCTGCTGCGGCTGTTAAGGGTGAATGCCGGATCCCTAGGTCAGTTGTTGCAGACTTTGATGTGGGCGTGGCGTCGGGGGTGTCTGGTGTGGACGGGACCCTGCCTGCTGGATCTGGAGGACTGGGAGCTGTGATGACGGGATCCTTTGTTCAGTATCACAAGCTCCCAAACCCACTTACCCCGTTGCTGCAGCGACTAACCAACGGTGGATGGTCTGGATACTGAAGCTTTGCTGCGATTTCTATCTGAGATCCTGCGACTGCATGACTTGCCTGGTCTTCAGGGAGCGAGCTTCCTGCATGTCATCTCTCCGTTTTGTAGGCCACCTTTGGGTGACTGTCTGGTTCGAGTTCTCCAGAGGGGTGGTACCCTGGATGATTTTCATAGGGAGGCATTGGATTTTCTTTGTTCCTGGTCAGTTGAGGGAACGTCTCCGTGTGGAGAAATTCTTTAGGCCTCAGGGCAACGGAGAGAGTTTGGCTAAGTTTGTGGCCGAGGGTGAGGGACACTGATAGGGTGTTAAGGCTCAATATCCCCGAAAGTACTGTGGTCACCACCATTCTTGAGGGTCTCAATCCTGAAGAGAGGTCCCGTCTGGTTTTTTGCTGGTCGCCCTTCCACCTTTTCTGAACTGGACCGTCTGTGCATTACTTCGCGCCAGCGTGCAGTTTGCTGACCGGCAGAGGGCGGAGAGGAACAATCATCGTTCCATCCAGCCCTCCAGGGCTGTCACGGGCCGTACAGAATCCGTGGATGGGCCACATCACTCTGGTGGGCTTCATCCACCCATCTGCTATGCCTGTGGTGAACGAGGTCATACTCGTCGGGAGTTGTCCTAGGAGATATCGCACTGGTCCCAAAAAACTAGATCAAAGGGGGGTTTTCTCTGAAGTTCCCCCCGAGGTCTAAGAAAAAATTTCAAAAAAATAGTACCTGTGCGAAAAATTTGATTAATAGTTTGGGACACTATGAGCCTAGCAGAAACGGGAAACCTACGGCTTAGGACAGCATCTTCGGTGTGCCCTTATATCAATATCTTAGTGGGAGACTCAGTGCATAAGGCCCTAGTTGATTCCGGGTCAGCCTGGTAGCCTCATCTCTTCCCGTCTTTTTGAAGCCATTTCAAGGTTAGGTTTGGTGAAGCACACCGAGGAGTCTTCTTTAACTTGCTGGACTGCTTCTAATTCCCCCTCTTCCAATTTCGAAGAAGGCTTCAATCAAGTTTAAGGTTGAATATTTTTCATGGGTGTGGAGCTTCCTTGTGGCCCAGGACCTGAGTATGGATTGTATTTTGGGGGCGGATTTTATTCAAAAGACTGGTTTGGTGCTGGATCTTCAGGCGGGCCAGTCTTAATTTTCAAATTCAATCGGCGAGTGTCAGTCCCCTTTCTGATAAATGCAAATCGACGCCGCAGGTTGTGGAGGTGGAGTGTGAGGAAGGTTCTGCCCCTGGGGACCCGTTCGGTCACTTGGATGAGGAGCAAGCCTGGGGTTCTCCGTGAGCTTTGCTCAAGATTTCCGGAGGTCCTCACACCCAAGCTCGGTTCTACCCATCTCATTGAATATGAAATTCGTCTGACTGACACTCAGCTAGTACGCTCCCACCCATACAAGTTGGCTCCTCCAAAGATGGAGGTTATGCGTGGTATCATCAAGGATCTCTTGGATCAAGGAGTTATTGAGCCCTCAAACTCATCGTATGCCAGTCCAGCGTTCTTTGGTTCCAAAAGCCGAATGGAAAAAATCGTATGGTTGTCGACCTAAGAAAACTTAATGCCAAGATTGAAATAGACTCAGGCCTCTCCCCGATCTCCATTCTGCTTTTGATTGGTTCGGTAAGGCCAAATTTTTCACTATATTTGATTTGAACCAAGCCTATCATCAGATTCCGTTGAAGAAGGAATCACGTCCTCTCACGGCTTTCTGTGTTCCGTGGAATTTGTATCAGTACCGATCTGTGCCTATGGGCCTAGCTGTGGGGGCCCAAACGTTAACTAGGTTGCTTGACTCCATCTTCCACGATGTGAAGTTCAGATATGTCTTTAATTATCTTGATGACCTTCTGGTCTACAGTGAGTCTTTCACGGAACACGTTAAACATCTTGAGGAGGTCTTGGTTAGGTTGGGTAGGGCTGGCCTTACAGTCAATCCGGAGAAGGTGTCTTACGCCAAGTCTGAAATATCGTTTCTCGGTCACCTCGTGTCGTCGTCTAGGGGTGTATCTATAGACCCTGCCAGGACCCAAGGCATTCGGGATTTCCCTCCTCCGAAGGATGCCAAGGGTGTTGCCAGATTTCATAGGCATGGTTAATTTTCTACCGTAGGTTTATTCCTGACTTTTGCCGAGGTGGCCGCCCCTCTGAACGCCTTAAGAAGGAAAGACGCAAAGTTCGTTTGGGGTGAAGATCAAGAACGTGCTTTTCAACTGCTTAGGGAGGCCATTATCCAACCTCCTGTGCTGCGAATACCGGACTTTAGTAGGCCCTTCATCTTGCAGACTGACTCCTCATCCTGTGCTGTAGGAGCTGTGCTTTCTCAAGAATTCGACGGCGCTCGGCAACCTATCGCTTTTGCATCTAGGACTTTGACCCTTCAGGAAAAGAAATCTTCTATTTATGAGCTGGAGTGTCTCTGGCGGTCGTTTTCGGCATGGATAAGTTTCGGAGGTTCCTAGAGCATTCCGAATTTCTGCTGGAAACTGACAATCAGGCTCTTTCCTGGCTATTGGCCCATCCTCGACAACTCGGGAAGATTGGTCGCTGGGTTGTCAAAATTGCGGCCTTTAAATTCAGGGTGCAGCACATTCGCGGTACCCAAAACGTCGTCGCCGATGCTCTTTCTAGAATGTATCATCTACCCAGCGATCCTGTTGATTCTCAAGCACCGTTGTGTGGGACTGTGATGTTGGATTTCCCTGCTGCCTTTGAGAGTTTTGGCTCTCACCAACTTCAAGACCCCGAGTTGTCAAACATCATTGGTGAGCTCCAGGAGGGAGAAGCCCACTCTCCTTACTTCTTGTCCAAGGGTGTCCTCTGCTGTCGTGCCCGACGCGGAGGTGGTCCCAAGATTGTTCTGCCGAGTGCCCTCATACCGATGGTCTTTTCCTACTTTCATGTTTCTCCCGTGGGCGGTCATTTAGGTATTCACAAGACCATCGCTAAAATCAGAGATAAGTTCATCTGGAAGAGTATGGACAGAGACATTGCTGGTAGAGTACGAGCTTGTCATCTTTGCTCGGTCAGTAAACCAGCACAAAATACCAAATTAGGACTTCTTTCCTCCGAGGTGGCGGAGCGGCCTCTTGAGAAAGTGTTCATTGACTATGTGGGACCCTTTCCCCGTAGCAAGTCAGGGAACACCTCCCTGCTTGTTGCTGTGGATGCTTTCTCTAAGTTTTGCTGGTTGATTCCTCTTAGGAGTGCCACGGCGTCGCTCACCGTCAAGGCACTCAAGTCCCGCCTTCTACAGAATTTTGGAGTGCCCGCCACCTTCGTCTCGGATAACGGCACACAATTCGTGTCGAGGGAGTTTCATCGCTTCTGTTTTGGGCATGGAATCAAACATGTTACTACATCTCCTTACTACCCCCAGCCTTCTCATGCTGAGCGGTTCAACCGCAATCTCAGAGCCGCCCTCATCGCTTATCACGCTGAGAAACAAACTACCTGGGATGAAAACCTGAGCTGGCTTCAGTTAGCCTTCAATTCTGCTCTTCACGAAAGTCATGATTCCACGCCTTTCCAGGTCATGTTTAGTCGTCCTCCTTCTGATCCCTTGTCTAATCTCTGGAGTCTGGATAGTCTTCTACCAGTGCCTGGTACTCCCAATGTGAGTGACACTTGGGAAGCAGTCAGGGTTAAGCTCCTACAGTCTAGGGAAAGGGTGAGGAGAAAATTCAATAAGGGACGTATTGCTAACCCCTTCCAGGTGGGGGATCTTGTCTTTTGTAAGGCCCATCCGGTCAGTTCGGCCGTTGATAAACGGGCAGCCAAACTTTGCTATCGGTGGACAGGTCCACACCGGATTCTTCGTTTTCTCTCCCCAGTTACTGCTGAGTTGGTTGATCCCGTATCGGGGAGGTTGTGGCGGAAGGCCCACGTTTCTCATCTGAAGGCCTTCCGTGGTGATACCTCTGGTCATGCTCTGGATACTGGTGCGGCTGCGGGGGTGTCCGGGGACTGATCACCCCTGGTTTTCCCTGTGGTGTCGTTTTACTCTCTTTCTGTTTTCTTCTTTCTCCAAGAGAGGCGCCTCTCAAAATTTCAGGAGGATCGTGTTTTGTCTGCCTCCTGCTCAGGACTTCGTTTCCTGTTAGGGTTCTCGACTTCCCGTTTCCTGTGCCAGAGCTTGTTGGTTCTTCTTTCAGTGGGGGAGAGGTTTTTTTGTTTGGGGTTGCACCCTTTTTAGTGGGGGAGGTTGAGCCGGGGGCTCAGTTTGGGCAATTTTATTTTTTGTCTATTTATTTCCCACCTCGGCCACTCTTGTCAGTCGGTGGGGGAGTCACTCCGTCAAGTATTGATTTTCTGCCTGGTTGGACTGATTGGTTGAGGTCAGCTGGTTGACCTTGACTAGTTTACCGACCAGCTGTTCACCGGCACCGGCACCGGCTACTGTTCGGAGCGGTCAGACTGTTCGGAGGACACGTTCGGAGAAGCTACTTGCGTTTGCTGTCTGTTCGCTGCTCGTCCCGTTCCACATGGCTGGCTAATTCTCCGACTTTCGGCAGGTAAATGTTCTTTTGCACTCTCTTTAAACTTATTTAGTTGGCGGTTTTTCTCTCCCACCCAGACATATATTATCGTAGATTAGTTATAAGTAATTTTATATATATATTATTTTGTTACTTGTGTTCCTCGTGTACGTGTTTCGTGTCCGCAAAGTGTTCGTTCCTGTCTTTCGTACCGTACGTTCTAAATTTTGTTAATTAATTATCTATGCCGGTTAAATTTATTTTATTTTGCTCTAGTGCTTTCTAACTGATCCGTTCGGCGAACGGAAATTATTTATTCCGTGTACACACTTTGATTTTTTTTAGTGTAAGCGAGACGGTACAGACTTTGCAAATTTTTGTTTACCTCGTGTTTTGTGTTGCGTGCAAAATTGGGTGGCAACATTCATGATTTCGATTTTATTATTTAATTATTGTTATTTGGGAAATAATGTATTGTTATTATTTGTAAATTATATAATTATTATCAGGCCTACCTTACAATTAATATTTAATAGCAAAATGTAAATTATTATAATATAATGATTAAAATCCAGCGAATTATAGTTACAAGTAAATGTTATCACGCTTAATCATTTAGTATGGCTGTCCTAGCCTATGTAATATTTAATATTGTCACCAAGTAGTGCATCTTAAAATACTTGGTGTCTTGAGTTATTTTTTAGGAAATAGTCTTTGATACTTAAAAGGTACTGTTAGTTACAGATTGTTATTTTTTTTAATTGTTAAATTTAAATATTTTATTATACTTTGTGGCAAACATAATTAAGTTTTTATTATTACTCGGGTTGTAGTAAAGTTGATCTGAATTTCTACTGGTTATGTTGGGATTCTACAGGGTCCCCGTGAGTGCCGTCAGCGGGACTGATGCGGCGAGTCTGCCCACAGCACTGAAACCAACTGAATGCCCGCGCCCTGCCAGCGCTATTGGACCGGCATCCAACCGGAGTGTAGTGCTCCCATTAATTTCTTCTGGAACAAGGTTGGATCAGAAATGTTTTTTACTTCTTATACCCCTTGAGAGGATAGGCTTGTATGGAGCGCTGCCAGATGTTAGATCTGGAGGAGGGCCAGTATATTAGCCAGTATTATTTAGTTTAGTTACATGAACTGAAGGGGAGGATTTCATCTTTAATTTCGGATTCGTGGAGGCAACTAAGCCCCCCGCCTCCTTCGAAAATTGGCTTTAAATATTTTTTTTTTAATTTTCGGCTACAAACTTGAAACCAAATTACTTTTTAAAATTAGTGGGCCTAGAAATTCTACAACCCTTTTCCCTCCCCTCAGTTCATAAAAAATTACCTGTTAAAATTTTTAGATTTACTACTGCCGTACCTGATATTATGTTATTTAGTATATTATATTTTTTTATTTATTATGTTATTGTTTCTATTTATTATGTTATTGTCTTTATTGGAATTCTATTGATTGTTGTTATTTAGTTATTAAAGTTACGCGGTGCATCCGTGGTGCTGCAGTAATTGTATTTTGCATGAAAATGTTGCCACCTCATTAATTATATATCATTTACTCGAATTCTTGTCTCTCTTTGTCTCTCTTCCCACTAGTGGCATGTGATTGTTTTTTATTGCTTTGCTCCGAGTTTGGGAGGGGCGCGCTTCCGAGGCCTCCTGTCTTTTTCGCTTACTCGGAACAGTATATACTAAAACACACTGAATTACAGCAACTATAAATCAGTACCAGTAAAGATACGAGTACTTCATGACTAGTAAAGTAATTAGTACGACAAATATCTGTATCCTGTAACCATATAGAATACTGGATACAAAATATCTGTCAATATTATTTGTTATCTTAGTATCCGTGAAAGATATACTACTGGAGAAAAGTAACCATTACAAAGTATTGATTACTGAAAAACCGCCTCACCTCTAAAAGATTGCAGCTCATCTTTGATTTTATATAAAGTTTTCATCTTTTGTTACAAGCGTCAAATTTATGGGTAAATTTTATTCGTAGACATTTGCTTACTTTGCAATATACCTTTAAGGGTCATTCCATGTCAAGTCAACCAGGTCATGACACCCACCTCTTTAGATTTTGATGAAACTTGGCACAACTGTTGTTGCATTTGCTATCCTATTGATAAATACCAAATTTTATTTCTCTATCTCTTATAGTTTTTTTTCTACAAATTTTTTAATTTTCTTAATTTAACCCGATTTTAGGCCTCGGATTTCGCGTCTTGCAATGTAACTTGTAGCTTAAAAAATTAATATCATGAAAACTATTTGAGATATGACCATGAAACTTTGCATAATATTTAATTAATATATTTAAAATAAAGAAAAAATACATTCACTAACCTATCTCAACTCCAAAAAAATAATAAAAATATTATAATCAGAATTTTTTTTTATTTGAAAACCGTTGTCGGGATTTACTAAAATTGCAATATCTCAGGTCTCAGACCTGGTAGAGTGTTCATATTTTTTTTACATACTCCTAGATACATAGGCTAACAGATAAACAAAAAAGATGTATGGCTTTTTCACATGTTTGACTGATATTCAGTATTATACTGAGTAACAAAATTACAGACCAACTAAAAGAATACACAATTTGAAACATTTGGTTTGAAAGTAAATTACAGTTTAATTTTAACTTTTCTTGTATTAAGTTGTTATCAGAATAAAAATACTCAATTAAACTTAGTACTTAAGTCACTTTCAATTTAAAATTATTTACAAAACCTTTATGAAGATAAATTGTAAATTATTTACTACTGATCATGTTTGTATCAACTATGAAGTGTTTAAAATTTTATATATCCACTTAAAGAAGTAAATAAAAAAATCTCCAAAGCTCTAGATTGTGACATTGAAATGTCAGAAGACGAAAAAGAAGATGAAAGAAATGTTATAAAAAAAGCAGAATATTTCGATAAGCTCGTGGACCTTTTAAAAGAAAAACTTATGTCTGTTGGGAGATCCCAAAAAGTCCAGATTCTGACTTTGGTGCCAGAATCTTGGAGCCAGAAAAAAGTTGCTACAGAATTTCAGGTGACCGAATATATGGTAAAACAAGCAAGAAAACTTAAACGAGAGAAAGGTATCCTAGCTATCCCTGACCCTAAAAAAGGTAACACACTCTCCGAAAACACAGTTAAACTTGTGACAGACTTTTACCAAGGAGATGAGAATTCAAGAGTTTTACCCGGAGCAAAAGATAAAGTGAGCATTAAAAAAATATTTATATGCAAAAAAGACTTATTCTCAGTAATTTGAGAGAGCTTTACTCTTGTTTTAAATGGGAATGCCCCGACTTGAAAATAGGATTCTCGAAATTTTGCAGTTTAAGACCAAAGTGGTGTGTCCTTGCTGGGTCAGCAGGTACCCATACAGTATGTGTATGCAGCATACACCAGAATGTGAAATTGTTACTAGATGCTGTAAAAATTGAAGAAAGTTACAAAGATTTTATCAAGATGTTGGTTTGTAATGTTGAAAACAGTGAGTGTATGCTACACCATTGTGACAACTGTGCGTCTGATGATGCCTTGATTGAATACTTAACTGCAAAATTGAGCGAAGATTATGATTTAAAAGAAGAAATAATTATAAGCCTATGGGTTAATACTGACAGGACAGAAATGGTTAAGCAATCAATCAGCGTTGAAGACTTTTTCTTTACTGAGCAAATCTGTAGAAAACCTAATCCCACATTCATATATTACAAAATCACAGTCTAAAACTTTCAAAAAACTGAAAGAAGATCCGCCTTTGAATACAGCAATTGTAGTAATGGATTTCAGTGAAAATTATTCTTACACCATTCAAAATGAAATCCAAAGTTATCACTGGAACAGAGGTGGATGCACAATTCATCCAGTTGGTCTCTACTTGAAAAAGGATGATAAAGTTTTAATTTCCAACCATTGTTTCATAAGTGATGATTTACAACATGACACTTGTTTTGTGAATTACGTACAAAAAGAAATTTTGAAATGGCTGAAAGAAAATCATCCCGAAATAAACCAAGTTCATTATTTCACTGACGGCTGTGCTGGTCAATACAAAAATATAAATAGTTTCAAAAACCTAACAAACCATCGTGAAGACTTTGGAATGAAAGCCGAACATTCATTCTTTGCAACAAACCACGGGAAATCAATATGTGATGGCTTGGGAGGAACTGTTAAGAGAATTTTGAGAAAAGCCAGCCTTCAACTTTTAGATGAAAATCAAATCAAGACAGCAACTGCAATTTATGACTTCTGTAAAGTCAACATTGAAAAAATAAACTTTCACTTCATTGACACAAAAAATGCTGAAGCTTTCAGATTGGAGTTAGTGTCACGATTTTTAACCACCAAGACTATTCCCGGTACTAGAAGTTTCCATTATTTCAAACCATTAAATACAAATGAAATTGAAATAAGGAGGACTACTGATAGTCCTAATCCTACTCTAATGTTTTCTTTTGATTCTGCTACGGATTGGGTCTGCATTCAACCATCTTTAAATGATTATGTGGCTGCAAACTACGATGTAAAGTGGTACTTTGGACTCGTTAAAACTGTGTTTCATGAAGAAGAAGATGCTGAAATTCTTTTTCTTCACCCTCCAGGACCTGCTGCCAGCTTTTACTGGCCTCAAAGAGAAGACTTGTGCATAATACCTTTGGAGCACATTATCAGTACAGTTGATGCACCGCAATCAAATAGCACTGGCAGAATGTACTATTTCAAAAAAGAGTGTATCAGAAAAACAGAAGAGTGTTGGATGAAGTGGAAAAAATATAATAAGCAGAACTAATAATTGCTATAAAACATATTGATTCTTAGACTTCAGTTTTTATTTTATTTCACATTTATTAAATATAAGTAAACCACAAATTTATAATTTCTTAATAATATTCTACTTTTTGGAATATTAACTAAACATGTGAAAAAGCCATACATCTTTTTTGTTTTTCTGTTATCCTATGTATCTAGGAGTATGTAAAAAATATGAACACTCTACCAGGTCTGAGACCTGAGATATTGCAATTTTAGTAAATCCCAACAACGGCTTTCAAATAAAAAAAATTTCTGATTATAATATTTTTATTATTTTTTGGAGTAGAAATAGGTTAGTGAATGTATTTTTTCTTCATTTTAAATATATTAATTAAATATTATGCAAAGTTTCATGGTGATATCTCAAATAGTTTTCAAGATATTAATATTTTTAACTACAAGTTACATTGCATGACGCGAAATCCGAGGCCTAAAATCGTGTTAAATTAAGAAATTTGTAGAAAAAAAACTATAAGAGATAGAAAAATAAAATTTGGTATTTATCAATAGGATAGCAAATGCAACAATTGTGCCAAGTTTCATCAAAATCTAAAGAGGTGGGTGTCAAATTAATTATTTACTGGGTGATTTGACGTGGAATGACCCTTAAGCGTCTTATTAACCATGTAGGCCTACAGTGAATATACCGATGTAAATATGAATTGTATATAAGACAGTTTTGTATGTATAATGAACTTACCAGAGATCAAACAGTGGAATATAGCCTATGACCAGCATAGGTGTAGCGCCGGGTGTTATTGGTGGGGGAGGGGAGCACGTGCCACCCCAACATTGTAAACAAAATATAATAAATCAACAGTTTTGTGCCTGAGAAACTAAAATAAAATAAGTCTCAGCTGCTAAACCTAAATCTTTAGTGTAAATAAATCAAGTCTACATACACTTTGTCTACACATAGTACAAGTAATTTAAAGCGCGAATATGAAGTGACTCTCCGGAGAGTTGAAATCTGTCTTTGGGTGTAAACAGTGCAGTTATTTTGAAATGTGTAATTCAACCCGTTGATTGCTGTAAGGTAAGCAAAGTTCAACCTAAATCGAGCAAATTCAAAGAAAGCTGGTACAAGGAATTTTTGGATTGAATGTAGCCCTATTGCTGATGCTATATTATGTTATCTGTCCAGATAGTTTTGTTAACATAGGACTGTGTGTAGGGAGGTGTCATTTACCAAATTTGGTATGAACAATTGGATGAAGGCGCTTGATAAATTCTTTAAGAAAATCAATTTCTAAATGAATACAGAAAACCAGGAATGAGTTTAGCATATGCGCTATACTCAGCTTGTACCAAAAAAGTTCAGACTATAAGGAAATATTTAAAATTTATAATTGGAACAATCCCATTCTTTGACAAAAAGAAACTTGCTTTCAGTGGACACGATGAAAGTCTTAACAAGGTTAATGTTTTGGAACTTGTTGAACTAAAAACAAAACACATGGAAGAAGATATTCAAATTTTAATGAAATCTTTAGATCACGCATACAAAAGTGCTCAGGTACAAAACGATATAATAGAATGCATACAAAATGAAATTGTGCAAGAAGTGAGTGGGGTTTTAGCCTACTTAATAATTTGAGATGAAACCTTAGATATTTCATAACGTGAGCAATAAGCATTTGTATTCAGTATATGGTTATTGTCTAAAATATAACGCAGCTCCACCATAGCTGACACAGGGTGAAGGGCTGACATAAATACACCTGACTGTAGGATATATATCGAAACATTTACTCAAAAGATTCTGCTATTTGCTATTGTAGCAGCAAAATAGCGTGATGTTGCATTATCTCTACAAATTAATCTACTAACCTTAATTTAGTGACAGGAAATATTGATGGTTTGCACTGCTATTTCATAATTTAAAATTTGGTTTTAGATTTCACTAAAATAGAGTAATTGTGATTTTTAACGTTAATTCTCATTTTAATCTAAGTTTTTATTAAGAAATAGGAAACATAAGGTAAACTTATAATTGTAATTTGGCCTGTGACTCACATAGTTTCTAACTTAATAACATAGTTATGTCACAAACACGATAAACTATATAATTATATTTTTCATGCTACCTAAACTTACTCGTACACCTTAAGGGATAATTAATTCCAGTAATCAGTTTCAATTTTTAAGAAGAGGCCTACAAAATTATTATTTTAAAATTAAATTTTGTCATTGAAGGTGTTGCTGGTTTCGGTCTTGTCTACCATTTAGCAGGCCGAGTTAGTTTGGACTCTAACTAGCAGCCGGGGCACCCTTGTAGTTGTATTTTTCTTTTAAAGTTAAAAAGTAAAAACTTTAATAAAATTAGTAATTTAAGAAAGTAATATACCTCTGTGCTAAAAAATGTACAAAACATTAACAAAAACACAGAAAGGGAATTTATGTACTATTTTAAACATACCGTCCACAAATTTAACTGTATTATATTTATATATTTATTCAACTACCATGACTAATTATTAATTTATTAATATCAGCCACTCCATACACATAATTTTATGACACAATTAATTTTATTTCGATATTATTATAATTTTACCTTTAATTAATTAATCTCGATAATGTGAATCCAAAGTACAAAAGCCGATAAGTACTGTTTTCATGAAACAGCTGGGCATACATCCAAACATTAATGTCAATAATCAGTGTTATTTTTAAGAATACTAAACATAATTACTTTTCTTTTGATGTTAACAGTGCTGCTGGTTCAGTTCTTGTCCACCAGGAAGCAGGCCGAGTTAGTTTGGACTGTAACTGGCAGGGGTGCCCTTGTATTTGTATTTTTTTGTAGAAGTGAATAACTATAAGTATATTAATTAGAAATTAACAAGTTTCATAAATTATATTAGTTGAAAACATTAATTTTTTTGTTTATACAATTGTTGTTGTTTATTGTAAAAAAAACACAGAATGAAAATTAAATTAAATTTTAAACATCTCATCCGCAAATTTAATTTTAATATGGTTATAGGTTTATTAAATCCTATTAATTATTATTGTAATCAACATCTATTTCAATGCATCATTAAAAAAAATTATTATTTGGGGGCTGCAATTAGTCTTTCTACCTGATTGGTCAATTACAGCTCAATATTAGTTAGCCTTTGTTTATTGTATAGTGTGATATGATATTGGTAGGTTAATTTTGGAAAATAATTACATAACACCAACAACAAGAACAATAATTACATTTAAGGCTATACATTTTTTTATAAGTAGTACAAATTTTCTTTTGAGTATTTTTTGTACGTTTATCACACTTTTGTACCATGAGAAACTAAAATAAGCTCTTCTTTCACTTGAAAGAAAATAGATTATAAAACATAAAATTATATTTTACATAAATAAAGATTTTTAACACAATGTACAATATAAGTTAAACATATAGACACATGTTAAGACACACTACTTGATTGATCATGTGATAGTGATTGATAATGTCTTGTATAAGAACAATACTTGTCCAAGTATAATTTGTTAAAAGGGGGTTCGGCTCAAATTTAGCAAAAAAATTAAACTTTTTTTTATTTGTGAATTGTTTTCTACAACTCTTTACCTTTAATTCATTTAAATAGGATGAGTATTAGTGGTTTTATTGATATTTTAGTTTGTGGAAGCACATGCATTTTTTAATGGTACCGTTGGTTAGCAACCTTGATTGTGCTCTTGATCACACTTTATATAATACACACCTACTATTTTAGGTTATATTGTTTGTTGTTGCTGTTGGCAACACTGGTTACCCATTTTTAGAGATTTATCTCAAGAACATTTGTTGCGGAAGTGCCTCCATGGTGGAACACAAAATCCTTGCGAGAGCCTGAACAGCATAATTTGGAACCGGTTACCGAAATCGACCTTTGTGATGAAGAACACACTTGACTTGGGAATTTATGAAGCCATTGCTACCTTCAATGATGGCAATATCACAAAGTGAGTAAATTTGGTATTTCCCCTGGCCCAATGTGGATAAACACAATGAAGAACTTTGACTTGACTCGGATTAAACGCTAAGAAAGATATGTTGGAAATCGAGAAAAAGTGCCGGAAACAGCGAGAGATTGCTAAGAAAAGACTAGAGGACATGTATGAAGAGCAGTAAGATCCAGACAACCCTTCATATGGACCAGGCATGCACTAAGGTAGGATTACTTATGTCACTGTGGTTAAATGATGTTTACTAGCGATTAAAAAAAAACAGATTTTTTACACTTAGGAACAATTTTCTCCTGAACTACTTGAGTTATTGCATTGATTTTGGTTTTGTTTTGTTATATACACTACAATGAACAATATCAATGATGGGATATTCATTATTTATACTAGAATATATTTTTGTATTAAAAATAAATTTTAATTTTGAATGTTTTTTTAACATTTATTTGTTTTAAATTAAAAATGTGTTATTTTCATTTAATTAAAAAACTCATCACTTAAATGTTAGGTATAAGGATAAGGATCAAAATAAAAAAAAATTAGCTTATTACCTCTAATTGTTTTGGAGTTGTGTGTTCCTAAGTTTGTGCTTTTTAACATGGAAAGGATAGGACGAGCCGAACCCCCTAAGACATTTAGCTGTAAACCCTTCTGGCTTATATTGATAACTAATCTTTTTTATTCGTGTAAGTAATAGAAGAAAATAATATATCTTGAGTATGTTTAAATGTTTATCGCTATCTATATATATTTGCAAATTAACAACAAACAAAACAATGCAATCACACCTACTTTATATATGCAGATTTAACTATATTATTTTATAAATACATATATACTGTCAGTATCAGTTCCTTTACAGGGACGAGCCTTGGGACAGGAAACTTTATTGTTTATTCATTCATACTTGAATGTTGGCTAACATAGATATCTTATTGTAAGTGCGTTTAAGTTTTTCTGTAAGTAAATGTTATTTAAACGCTTTTGCTTATGTAGGAACGAAAATATCAGTACTGTTTTCTTTTGGACGTACTGCTGGTTCACTTCTTGTCCGCCAGGTGGAAAAGCGAGTTAGTTAGGACTTATACTGGAAGGTGGCGACATCGGTTCTATCATTCTTTTAATGTTAATAAGTATTAGTATTTTTATATAAATTATATAATTTTTATATAAAACAAGAATGCAATACAAACAAGACATGTATAATTTTTGGTTAAAAAAATATATACATATATGGTGTATTTTAGTAACTAAATAAAAACAAAGCAAAAAATCAAATATTTTTTAAATCCCATCCACAGATTTAAGTGTAGGATGTTTATTTAATCTTAACGTATAATATATTTGCCTCATTTTTCGTTTTCAAATTTGTTTATTTGTAAGTTGCATTCGGTCATTTTTATCTATATGTTAAATTGCAGCTCATTCAAAATACTAGTAAAATGGCAGTGTTATATTTTTAGATTATTTTTATTTTAACAAATAAACATATTAAACGAGATATACAATTGAAGCATGTTTATTATTGATTATGACTACGTGCAACCATACGCGTAATTTGAAAACCTATAACGTGGCTTTTTCACGCCAAACCTTTGGTTTTGTGCTAAACATAGCTTGTATGGCCTCATTATTAGGTTTATAGTTTAGACATTTAGCGACAGACACGTTTGATAAAATAACGTATTTTTAGTATTTCTTATTGTATAGCTGAAAATGTCAACATTTACGGCATTAGCTCCATTAAGGAAGCATATATTTAATTCCATTAAAAGTCGAGTGGAAAACTGCAAATGTGTTAATGTACACAATAACCCCTACGTCAAGGCGGCATCTTAACCCCGCAGCTTCCCTTTGGGGCACGGAAAAAGGTAGAGGAAGATTCCAAATTTCGATCACAACTTTTTTTATCATTATCATTAAAGGTCAAGTTAAATGAGGTTTCATTACTGTAAATACAGCTACAAGTATAATACATCAAACCTAACTCATTAAATATTTTATTAATACAATTAATTCTACTTACAAAAGCATGTGTTTCAATATAAAAAATTATAGTTAAATAATGTAGTCTTATAGTTTAAAAATGTCGATTGTTTTAAATATGTTATTGACGATTCAAGATTTGAAGAATACAAAGAATACAAATAGTTTGTTTACTTTAGATATCCACAGGTTACCTTTTAGTTCAGTTTTTGTCCATTACGTGGAAGATGGAGTTAGTCTGAGCAGAATTTGATGGGGAGTGCCCCTGTAGTTTTGTTCTTTCTCTGACATAATTAATAGTTATTTACAATAAAAGTGAAATAAATTATTAAATTGTATACTATAGAAATATACCTAACATACTATCAAGTAACTGCAATTTTCATCTGCTACTCCGCGATCTCGAGATTTGACTAGTTATATCGATTATGAAGTGTAAAATGAAATGGCAGGATATCTTCATTTTATATGCGTTATCATTGTATTGGAGACGTGCTATATGAACATCCCTTGAATTTCACATTAGTTTCAGGATATGATTCTAAATGATCCATTCCTTTTAAGTTGAAGGATCTTGGGAAATGAATTAGGTTATGTTGAAACGCATAAGCAGATAATGATAACTTAAAAATTTGTAGTAGAAATATCAGACCGATGAGTAGCTTTTCTTACTCTTAAAAGAGTCCTGGTTATGCTGATATAATCTTACTTATGAATTATATTTATGTAGGTATACATACATAAGTTGTCTTGTACTTTACAATAAAATACACTACTTCATTGTGAAATATATCTTAAACGTCTTTGCTAATCTGTAGCCTGTATTATCATCTTTTTCAAGTTAAATGTATTAAACAAGCATAATATAAATATATCACACACAAAATATAAATAAGCACAGATAAAGGCAGGTAACAAAACACATTTAGTTTTTAAATTGAGTTCATGAAATAGATAGGAATAATTATTAACTATACACCAAAGATAGCCTACAAAATTTAATATTCATTATTATTTTTAAATTACACTATTGGTGACAATAGTGGTAGTTTACCGTTGGCCACCAGGCGCATAGTAACACTAGTTCGGCGTTTATCCACCAGGCTGCAGGCTGAAATAGTTTGTTTTAAATCTGGTAGGAGCGCCTTTGTTGTAATTTATACTTTCAAAATAATTAGTTATTTTTAGTTAAATCAAATTTTTAAAAACCTTGGTAGTTTTCATTAAATGGGATTGAAATACAAATATATAATTTATAACAATATTTTGTGTATTTTACAGTAAAAAATAAAACAGAGAAAGAGAATCAATCTTATTTATTAACTTTCCACTCGCAGATTTAACTGTATTTCCTTTATAAATCGTTTACTATTAATGAAAACTTCGTAGAACGAAAATAATTTTGACGACGGTGTCTCTTTTAATTATTATTTGAAAGCTGCATTTCAGTCATTCTTACCTGAATGTTGAAATGCAGCTAATAAAGATTAAGTTGTGTTATGATATTTAGAGGAGGCCAATCTCTAACTACCTATTACCACTACTTTTGATACTCTGATAAGTAGAAGGTTACGTTTTAAATACTGCGAAGAGACCTAGTGAGTGAATAGTTTATAAATGACTAACAGTTTTAACTCAATCTGTTTGAACGTAAAAAATACAGGTTTGTATACTGTAACAAATAAATACATCTCACATGACATGAAATACATTATAAAACATCTATTTATTTTTTATACAAGTAAAGAAATTTAACACAATTTATTAGATAAATTTCACACATCAATATACAAAATAATACACACTGAATTATATAACTAAAAATCAGTATTTTAGTACTTAGTATCAGTAAGGATATAATTTCTATAGGACTAATAAAATAATGAGTACTTGAAAATGTATGTATCATATAACGTAAACATATAGAATACTGGTAAAAATGTATCTATCATCAATATTTTTGTATCGCACTATCCATTACATATAATCTACTGGGGAAAAGTGACCGTTACAATGTATTGATTACTGAAACACCGCCTCACATCTAAGAGAATTGCAGCTCATCTTTATAAAATAATGTTTAAAAACTCGTAATTATTACTTCTATAATGTATATGTTTTATAGTAATTTTTTTAGTAAAATTTAATCCACCGGTAACTAAAAAGAGCGATGTAAATATGAATTGCATATAGTAAGTGTTGTATGTATAACGATACCAGAGTTCAAACAATGGGATATGTGACCAGCATAGGTGTAGCTAGGGTGGGAACATCTGCCACCCCAACATTGTAAACAAAATATAATACATCAATATTGTTGAGGCTGAGAAACTCAAATAAAATAAGTGTCTGGTACTAAACATACATCTTTAGCGTAAATAAATTAAGTCTCCATAAACTTAGTCTACACATAGTAAAAGTCGTTTAAAGTGCGAGAATGAAGTAACTCTCCGCTGTTTCACTATTGACTTGGTCAACTTTGGTCATCCTGCACACTCCACTGTCAATGTGAACGTAACCTTGACAATAAAGTCGTTTTGCAGGAATAACTACCCCTCCCCTACCCACCCACCCACGCATAACTTCTCAGCCGGTCGACTCTCGGCACAACAGTCAGTTCAGTTTGGTGTCATCTGTCTTGCGCTCATTAAATGCCATTAATATCTAATATGTGCTAACACGATGAAGTTCGTCTGATTTGATGAAGTTGAAGTTGTTAATTTTAACTGCTACTGGGTGTTACCATGTCGAAACAATCCTCTGTACTGTCATTTATGTAAAGAATGTTAAGTCAAGTGCACGTGTACAAGAAGATACTCATTTAACTGGAAGTAACCTCATGATAGTATTTGCGATGAAGCAGCATCTTGTTCACACAAATATCCTGATGTTCAATTCGAGAGGGAGAGTGGAGATCCTTCTTTGTGAACAAACTGCAGATATTTTGAAAAGCCCGATTCAGCCCGTTGACTGCTTTAAGGTAAGCAAAGTTCAATCTAAATTGAGACAACTTAAAGATTGCTGGTACAACAATATTTTCTGGGGGATATATTCAATCCCTTTTGCAGATGCTGCACTATGTTATCCAGCCAGATTGTTTTGTTAACATACGACTTTGTAGGGAGGAGTAATTTACCAAATTAGGTATGAACAATTGGATGAAGGCGCTTGATAAATTCAGAAAAGTGAAATGCATCTTAAGGCATATCAGTTTTTAATTGAATACAGGAAACCAGCAATGCATGTAGCATATGCGCTGTACTCAGCTTATACAAAATAGGTTCAGACGATTAGGAAATATTTAAAAATTATAATGGAAAATCCTATTTTTTGGGAAACAGAATCTTGCTTTCAGAGGACACGATGAAGCCTTAACAAGGGCAATGTTTTAGAACTGATTGAAATAAGAACAAAAAAAGAAGAAGAAATTCAAACTGACATCAACAGGTTACTCATACAAAAGTGCTCAGGTACGAAACGAGATAATAGATTAAATACTCATGAAGTACTGCAAGAAGTGAATGAAGCTTTAGCCTACTCAATAATTTAAGACGAAACCTTAGATATTTCATAACGTGAGCAATAAGATTTGTATTCAGTATATGGTTATCGTCAAAAATATAACGTAGCTATGGTGGGAAGGGCTGACTCAAATATACCTGACTGTAGGATATATCGAAACATCTACTCAAACTATTCTGCTATTTGCTATTGTAGCAGCAAAGTATCAAGAGGCTGCATCATCTCAGCCCAGTGATCTACTAGCTTTAACTTAGTGATAGGAAATATTGATAGTTTAAACTGCTATTTTATTATTTTAACAATGGTTTTTGATTTCACAAATAATAAAAATGGTAATTGTGATTTTTATCGGATATCAAGTATTACTCATTTCAATCCACGTTTGATTTACTTATTAAGTAATAGGAAACATAAGGTAAACTTATAATTTTAATATAGCTTGGGACTCATATGACTTATACTATACTTGAAAATGACCATAATATAAGTTATAACCATTTTATAACTATTTAAATGAATTACAAAATTGCTAACTGATAATACAGTTATATCACACATACGAAAAACGATCTGTTTATATTTTTCATATTATTTAAACTTACTTATAGACCTTAAGAGCCCGCTGAGGCCTAGGCAGTTGTAGTTATAGGTACGGGATTGGTAGGAACATTTACGTTGAACTGTTCTCAAACACCGCTAAAATCTGTTTCTTGGCAACCACCCAAGAGTTAAGAACATGTTTATACAAATTCATATAAATACGTATTGTAGTTCGTAGATTTTGAGGTCATGTAATTTGCTATCACCAGTGTAACGGTTTTCGCGAATGTCCCTCACCAGTTTGCGAAATGGTTGAAATAGCTTTTTTTAATTTAATTGTAAATTAAACTCCTCTTCAGGTTTCAAGCTTCACCACAATATTTACCAACATGTTTTTTTCTTATACACGTAATTTACTGAATCAATTCATTTTATTTATATATATATATATTTTTAATAAGATCCCAACAGAATTTTGCCACTAATATGTGAGTACTGTGCAACTAAAATTGTGTAATACCTAATCTTTGCTATTGGAACAATCATTGACAAGTTTTGTAATACAAATTAACTCTAAACCTCTACATTGATTATCTTTAGAATTAATCCCGGGAATATTAGTCAAAGATAGAAAACTGATAAGTACAGTTTTCCTGAAACAGCTGGGCAAAGAAATACTAATTTTAGGGCATACCATTACTTTGATAAGTAGAAGACTTTAAATCAATATTTCTGTGCTGTTAACGTCTTAAATACCGCGCAATTTCCTATTGAAAGTTTTAGAAAGAACTATTTAAGTAAAATGATTCAAAAGTAAAAGTACAATATTTTTACCTTATCTAAACAAAACTAATTTTTATGTTTTTTGTTTGTTTAAATTTTGTAATTGACATTGGAATCTTTTTAAATGTATCAGGTTTTGGACATTTACCTTCATTACAATAAATAATAAAAAAGAATAAAAAAAGGAATAATACAACGTTTCGAAGATTGGAATTTATCATCTTCGTAAGGTGGGGGAGGTATAAATACATATAAAAATATTATTATTATATATTATATTGTTATGAAATTTTATGTTATTCGAGTTATATTTAATATTGCAGCTTCTATGTATAAATTTTAATATGCATTCTGGGTATACTTAGTACGTCATAATTTAAGTTCTTTAAGTATTCTTTTGAGTATTTTATGTACGTTTAACACAGTTTTGTATCATGAAAAAACTGAATTAATCTCTCACTTGAAATAAAATAGGTTATAAACATAAAGTTATATTTTACACAACTAAAGAGTTTTAACACAATTTATATAATAATATAAATTTAACATTTAAATATACAAAGAGTCATTAAATCATAGTAACTACACAAACGTATTGTATTGAAGTAATATTTAGAAAATGTAATAATACTGAATAAATAGAGTTAAAAAAAAATCCGTTTTATAGATATGTAAAAACACACTTTTTAAGTAAATAACAATAGTTTTTAAATTAAAAATTAAAAACTTTTATAAATAAAATAAATTAGGAATATAATATGACATTTTGTTTAAAACATTTTATATTGTGTATAGTACGAAATAAAATTAAACACAGATAGAAAACTATATTATAATTTTACAGATCGCGTCCACAGTTTTAATTTTATATTTATTACAAGTTCATTAATACCATCAATGAGGAAATTGCGTTTATTCAACGTAAATTTTATTTGGAAGACAATAAATTATCTGATTACATATTTCAAGCTATTTAAACTTACTCATAGACCAAGGCAGTTGTGGTTATAGGTACGGGATTGGCAGGAACTGTTCTTAAATATCGTTAAAATCTGTTCCTTATCAACCACCTGAGAGGTAATTACATGTTTATTCAAATTCGTCTAAATATCGCTGTAGTTCGGAGATTTTGTGATCATGTAAATTGATATTAACAGTGTAATGATTTTGCAAATATCCCTGACCAGTTTTGCAAAATGTTTGAAATATTCTTTTGTAAAATGTGACCTGAGGTTAACCTTTTCTTTGTGTTTCAAGCCTCAGCACAATATTTCAATATTTTGATTATTACAGGAGATAATCATAATTGTCATATAAATACCATACAAACACCATAAGATAGGTATTATTAAAATCTATATGAAACTTCAAGTGAACTTATAATTGTGTTGTATAATGAGCATCGCATAAGTCAGTCACTCCCACTCAGCCCTCCACCTGAAGACACTCCTTGCACATCAGACCTTGGACATATACAAATGCAGAAATAAAATGTAATTTATGTCTAGTAATTTATTATCATAGGAAGTATTTGCCGCTCTATACAAGTAATTTATTGAAACAATTCATTTTATTTTGCAACATAACATTGAGTTTTTCCTACAGTGTTGGTGCTTAGGTCTTTTCCTCCAGGTGGCAGTTAGTTTTGACTCTAACTTGCAGGGGCGCCCTTGTAGTTGTATTTTTCTTATAAAGTGAATAACTATAAGTATTTAAATTAATAATTCAAAGTTTTCATAAATACAATAAATTGAGAATATAATATAATTTGTATTCTAAATAATGTATATTGTGTATTATACAAAAGAAATCAAACACAAAATTAAAACTAAATTATATTTTTTTAATCCCGTCCGCAGATTTAATTTTAGTATATTTAAAGGTTTATTCAATCACAATAAATTGTGAATTAATTAAAACTTAATTAAAAATTGTATTTGAAAACTGCATTCAGTTATTTTTACCTAAATGTTGAACCGCAGCTCATTAATATTTAGTGCCTTAATTAATTGTAGTGATGGCTTTAACTGTTGTTTTCCCGAAACAGTTTACGCTTCACATCAGTTTAATTTAACTAATGTATTGCAACAGTTAAGACTACGTATAGATTACTAAATGCAACAAAGCTGTTTTCACAGTCTTGCGCTGTTTCTGTTGTGTAAAAATAGATGCAACAGAGTTAGTTAAATCATCTCTGCCTTAACTACTGTGATTCAGATCACCATTTTAGAGGAATAAAATACATTTAAAAACTTGTCTGTATATTTTATTGTATTGTATATTTTTGATTTATTTATATTTTATAAACTATTATTACCACTTTTATTTTGTTTTTAGATATATTTACTGATTGAAACGTAGGTTGAAAGAAATGTAAACAACTTAGTAGAATAATAGTATGAATAAGTATTATAAATAATTTAAAATGAACCAAACATATTAAACACCTGCATAAGCACGCGCTCGCACACACACACACACACACACGTTATTCTATCTATTATATATGTAAATGTTAAATGTCTATAGTATATGTAATGTATATATATATACATATATATTTATATACATACATTTTATATTAGGATACCACAGTAGCCTATAAGACCAACTGGTGCTGTGTTTAGGACACACAAATCATATTTTAGCTAACTAATTAAACTACAGTACTTACATACAAAATAAACCAAAGTAGGACAAAAATAAGAACTGTAAACGACAGTGGAACTGCAATAGAAAGCTGTAATATAGACTTATGGTAGTAAGAAAATGCTCTCATTTTAATACTATGTAAGTATTTACAAACTTATTTCCTACTGTAAAAGTAATTTCAATTATACTACTAGATTCTTTTCAGCACTCACTAAAACATATTTTTGTAAAACAATTTTTCAAATTAAAGTTTTGAATTTTTTGTGAGCAATCTTAGATGTAATATCTGGATCGAATAAAAACATTACTGATTATTAAATAAATTTTGGTAAGCATATTTTAGATATAATAAAGAAATCATTTTTTCGTTAGCAAATGTTTTGGTTAGGAATTACCACGTCCGAAACAAATTTGTTCTATACGCAATGCAATTCATACTAAAACTTCTCGATAGCGCATATAATCAGGTACAAATTAAAAGAAAAAAACATTAAACTTACATACAAATAAGGATAATACAGAGCAAATCGTAATAGGTTGCGTCAAAACAGTGTTGGCAGTTTTGGCTAGTACAGTTGGTCCGGGAGCTGGCGGTGACGAGTCGGGCGACAGCTTAGGCGTTGGTGACCAGAGGGTTATTAATAATTAAATTGTACCGTTTATATAGTACATATATTTATAGAGTCTGGAGCTAATTTTCTATAATTCAGAACAACTTTTCAGAAATACTTAATTTATTCCGAATTTAAACTTCTCCCAAAATTTAACAAAGTTTACAAATCCTTGATTTGATTTTCTTCAAAATTTCTCTCAATCGGTCAAATCTAATATAGAGTCTGATCAAAATTAAAATGAAACTAAAAATATATACTTCTCCAAAATGGTTTAAATTAACAAAATAAAATAAAAAGTTCTCTTCTCAAAATATTCAAAATCAAAATAACACAAAACTTGATGTTAACTTTACGATCAAAATCTAATTTAAAATACTTCAAAATATTGAATTAATTATCAGACTCTGTTTTATGGCAAACTTTAGAAATTTAAACACAACAGTATAAAATAAAAGATGTTAAACTAAACGCTGGTACGGGACTTACTACTTTGAAGACTATGGAGGCTGAAAAGAAACTATTACGCACTTAACGAAAGAAAGGAAATTTAAAAACTTGACTTAAATCACACCGGGTAAAAATTTACTCTATATCCCAAAAGTATAGGAATAGAGGAAGTACTATCGCTTCTAAAACTGCACGTCTGGACGCTCTGCTCTCCACTCAAAGACTGCCCCCTCCTTCTTCAAACCAACCGGCTCTGGAACGTATCACCGTTGACATCTTTAACAGCTATTTTACTTCTCTAGCCAACAAAACAATGTCCACGCACCGTGTCTAGTTAATAAAAAGCCTACATCCTTCCGCGATTCAGCAAAATGATTATAACTACGGTACAAAATCTTGATTTCATTTCTGTGTGTTATTTATCGATCGTAGTTTTGTAAGTTATTTAAGAGTCATCAATTGTTGTTCTGAAAAACCGTGTAGCTGAGTGTTGCTCTTCATAAATGAATTTTAATTATTGTTATGTGAGGACAGCGCAGCCTTTTTTATACAATTTAAACTTTTGATTATAGAAACAATCATTGACCAAGTTGTTAATTTAGTAATACAAATGAAATTGCAAACCCTTTTTATCTTGATCATTAATACCGATTATATGATTCTATTTTGTAATAAAAAAGTTGACAGCTATTTTACTTCTCTAGCCAACAAAACAATGTCCACGCACCGCGTCTAGTTAATAAAAAGCCTACATCCTTCCGCGATTCAGCAGAATGATTATAACTACGGTACAAAATCTTGATTTCATTTCTGTGTGTTATTTATCGATCGTAGATTTGTAAGTTATTTAAGAGTCATCAATTGTTGTTCTGAAAAACCGTGTAGCTGAGTGTTGCTCTTTATAAATGAATTTTAATTATTGTTATGTGAGGACAGCGCAGCCTTTTTTATACAATTTAAACTTTTGATTATAGAAACAATCATTGACCAAGTTGTATAATTTAGTAATACAAATGAAATTGCAAACCCTTTTTATCTTGATCATTAATACCGATTATATGATTCTATTTTGTAATAAAAAAGTTGACAGCTATTTTACTTCTCTAGCCAACAAAACAATGTCCACGCACCGCGTCTAGTTAATAAAAAGCCTACATCCTTCCGCGATTCAGCAGAATGATTATAACTACGGTACAAAATCTTGATTTCATTTCTGTGTGTTATTTATCGATCGTAGATTTGTAAGTTTATTTAAGAGTCATCAATTGTTGTTCTGAAAAACCGTGTAGCTGAGTGTTGCTCTTCATAAAATGAATTTTAATTATTGTTATGTGAGGACAGCGCAGCCTTTTTTATACAATTTAAACTTTTGATTATAGAAACAATCATTGACCAAGTTGTTAATTTAGTAATACAAATGAAATTGCAAACCCTTTTTATCTTGATCATTAATACCGATTATATGATTCTATTTTGTAATATAAAAGTTGACAGCTATTTTACTTCTCTAGCCAACAAAACAATGTCCACGCACCGCGTCTAGTTAATAAAAAGCCTACATCAGTGGCGTAGCCAGAAATTTCGTTCGGGGGGGGTCCCGAAAATCGGGGATCCGGGGGACGTTTTCTGTGTTATTTGCCAATGAGTTAAATGAGTTAAAATAGTGCAGTCATTGAAGCGAAAATACGGTCTTACCTCAGAATTTTTTTACTGTGAACCGATTTGCATGAAATTTTGGAATTAGGCTCATCTTACCCTTGACTTCAAAAGTGAAAATGATCTGAAACTCCGCCTATTATTTTTAAGGGGTGTAAACAACCCCTTAATGGAAAAATCGACATTGAGCCATTTTATCGCTAGAAAACATGTTTAATAGTAAGTGGTGAAATTGTAAAGTGTTTTCTAAACACAAATTACCTCATATTAAAATCATTTTTAACCCCTTGAAAATCTTACAACCCTTGCAAACAACCCCTAAATTGAAAAAATCACAAAAAACAATTGGTATGACATAAAAAGATGTAAGTATAAGAGTAAGTAATATTTTATATTCTCTATAATAATTATCAAATTTTTTAACCCCCCTTCAACCCTTGAAATCTACCTCTTGATAAAAAATTGTTTTGATAAAATGAAAAGGATTTAAATATTATTCCACACTCTCGAAAATGATTATCATATTCTTAAGCTTTTCTACCCTTAAAACTACCCTTAAATTAAAACAGTAAAATATATATGATTACATATTTAAAAATAATTTAATTTAGAGTAAAAAAATTGCTATTTATTGAGTACAATAGTTACAAATTATATAAAATTCACTCAAATGTGTTATATATACATATAGGAACGTTGGTATGTATTCATGCCTACGTTTCAAAAATATATGATCCATATTATGTATATATATATATATATATATATATATATAATATATATATATATATACACACATTACAATAGTTTTGGATCTCTATTATACTGCGTACTTTCACATTGCTCCAAATATTCACAGTCCGAAATTTTCAGTTACTAAGCAGAAAAAATATGATAAGTTTTTTTGACCATAACTCCTTCAATTTTCATGCTATCACAATTTATAAAAAAACCATTGTAAAGGTAATTAAGAGAGCTACAATCCTTTATTGCAATATATACTAAAAACCTTTGTCTCAAACGGTGAAGGGTTAAAGGGCTTAGAGAGACTGCGATTGCGCTGCCACGCGCTCTTTAAACAATCATATATCCGTCAATTTTTGTTTGAAAGAAAAATAAAAAAATCCAAATTGTTTGTCAGAAATATACCTACATTTTTTATCCCTTCACTTTTATACGTATATGTCGTCATTTCTGAGATATTATAAAAAAGGTGTTTTTCTTTAATTTGAATTTTTTATTAATCGTGACTTTTTTGAAAAAATATGTGTCCTGAAGCAGCCAAAACTGATACAATCTATCAAACTCTTCATAATAAAGTTGATTCTAGGCGGAATACGATTAATTTTGAATTTTGGTGGAAATGGCACTTATGAAACCCGTTGATTTAAAAGAAAAAAACATTAGATGCTCTTCTTATTTGCAATACAGCTCACTTATTTAATAGTGCTCATTTTTTAAAGCTTATTTCAAGCACTATAAAAATCTTTTTTATTAGAATGTCTAAAATGCATCTGCTTGCCGCTAGATGGCAATTCACCACATCGATTAAATTTCAGACAAAATAAAAAACTGCTTTGATTTTTAATATCTAGCTTAATATTACACTTAGAGTACTTTATAAAAACCAAATGGTTCATTGTTTTTACCTGCTACAATTGTGTTCTTTATACAATTTTCGATAAAACGTATATTTTTGGAGATATTTGAAAAAAACCGATGAAAAACGTGAAAAAATTGCGCATTTTTCAATTGCCAATAACTTGAAAAATATTGGATATTCGAAAAACATTATAGATGATTTTTTGCTTAAAATTAGGCCTTATATCGATATTCGAGGTTATTTTGAAAAAAATAAATTCACCCCCGAGAAGGGGTGGCAACCACCCCCAGGGTGGTTGCGGAGTTCAAATCATTTTCACTTTTGAAGTTAAGGGTAAGATGAACCTAATTCCAAAATTGTTTGCAATTCGGTTCACAGTAAAAAAATTCGGAGCAATAATGCTTCAATGATTGCACTAAAAGGTAAATACAAAAAATATGGAGCTTTAGTAACTACGCCTTTTAGAAAGTGGAAAGATGTAATAGGCAAATTCACCTCTCACAGCAACTCTAGTATTACAAATTTTTCTTGTATAGCTACAGAAACCCTTGCGAAGTTCGATTCTGGCCGAGTAGAAGGCACCAAAGTGATGTTGGATTCAACGGATAAGAAAGAAAAAGAACAAAACAGAGCTTCACTCAAGCTTATAATTGACACAACTATATTCTGTGGAGAAAATGAAATACCCCTTCGGGGACATTGGGCCACTGGCGGCCGAAAACCCTTTAGAAAAAGGAGGGCAATTTTCGAGCGTTGCTCGGGTACAGATCAAAACTAACGGTCTGAAAACGCATCGGAAAAGGTCTACAGATTAGAAGTTCGGCTACTTTGGATTTCACTGATTGAGGTATTTATGAATGAGTTATAGTGACGATTTTTTGTATCATTACACTTTAGACGAGTATATAATTATCGGGAAAAAAATCACTTTCGGTCGGAAAAAAAATACACCTGAAAAACTCTAATGATTAGAACTTCAACTACTTCGGACTTCAGTTATTGAGATAAACGTGGTATTTTTGGTTGAGTTAGAAACGACAATTTTTTGTTATCATTAAACTGAACACTACTACCTATATAATTATCGAGAAAAAATCACTTCCGGTCGGTAAATACCGATGAAAAGCTCTACAGATTCCAGTTTGAGACGATTTTGGATTTTACTGGTTGAGTGGTTGAGGTTAAAAAGTGGTACTTATAATTATGTGTAGGACATTGATATTAGATTTCAATTCAATGCCGACTAATTAAATAAATAATTATCGAGGTAAAAAAAACAAAAATTATCATTTCCGATCGGAAATATACTAAGGAAAATGAAAATTATACCTCAGCCAGTGAAATCCAAAGTAGTCGGAACTTCTTCAGTAGAGTTTTCCGGTGTATTATCCGACCGGTAGTGATTTTTTTCAATTTTTCTTCGATAATTATATAGGAATTAGTCGGCGTTCAATTGATACCTAAAATCACTGTTCTAACATAATTTTAAGTAGGCTACACTTTTATCTCAACGACTCAACCAGTGAAAATCCAAAATCGTCAAAACTTGAATCTTTAGAGAGCTTTTCTTCGGTATTTTACCAACCGGAAGTGATTTTTTTTTGTCTCGATAATTATATAGGTACAGTGTGCATTTTAATGATAATAAAAATCGTCGTCCTATCTCAATGGAAAACACCACGTTTACCTCAATCACTGAAGTCCAAATTAGTTAAATTCTAATCAGTAGTGTTTTTCAAGTATATTTTCCGACCGAAAAGTGATTTTATATATTTTTTTCGATAATTATATACACGTCTACAAGTTTAATGACACCTAAAATCAACGTCGTAATTTAATTCTAAGCAGCCATTTTACGTCCCCAAGACGAACGAAGTGGTCGCTAATTTAAACTGTTCGCCGTGTTACGGTTCAGGTTACTTTTCCGACGTCACGTTACCGCGCCTATAGAAATACCGTGATTACACTACACTATCCGAAAGGCCGAGCCCCAAAAAGTATCGTTTGATACTTTATGATTTAAACGAAAGGACAATTATATTTTTAACAACAGTCACTTTAATCAATTACATCAATCAATTTAATGTTTGTAGACAAGAATAATGATAACTCTCCTTTTTTCTCCTGCTCCATGCTTTATTTTTTAATATGTCTTAAAATTTCGGGGGGGTCCGGACCCCCTGGACCCCCCCCTTCGCTAACGCCACTGGCCTACATCCTTCCGCGATTCAGCAGAATGATTATAACTACGGTACAAAATCTTGATTTCATTTCTGTGTGTTATTTATCGATCGTAGATTTGTAAGTTATTTAAGAGTCATCAATTGTTGTTCTGAAAAACCGTGTAGCTGAGTGTTGCTCTTCATAAATGAATTTTAATTATTGTTATGTGAGGACAGCGCAGCCTTTTTTATACAATTTAAACTTTTGATTATAGAAACAATCATTGACCAAGTTGTTAATTTAGTAATACAAATGAAATTGCAAACCCTTTTTATCTTGATCATTAATACCGATTATATGATTCTATTTTGTAATAAAAAAGTTATTGTGCTCATCAAACAAGTGTTCATACATAGTAACTTTGAATGAAGTAATCCTTTTTACTATCAAAGAATACAAATCATTTGTTTACTTAAGATGTCTACTGTATTGAGTTTTGTTCTTGTCCACCAGATGAAAGTAGGAGTTGGTTTGAGCCGAATTTGATAGGCAGCGTCATTGTAGTTGTTTTCTTTCTTTGTCATGAATAGGCAATACTACACAAATATACCTAATGTACTATCAAGTAACTGCAGTTTTCATCTGCTACTCTGCGATTTCGAGATCTGACTTGTTATTAGATAATATATGAGCTATTGAACTGTAAAACGAAATAGTAGGATATCTTCATTTTATGTGAGTTTTCATTGTATTAAGAAACATGATATATTAACATTAGTTAAATTTCACATTAGTTTCAGGATATGATTCTAAATGATCCTTTCCTAGTAGGTTGAAGCAACTTGGGAAATGAATTAGGTTTGCTTAAACCGCATAAGCAGATAATGGACTCTCAAAATTTGTAGGAGAAATATCAGACCTTTGATTTTGACACAATTTATACTTAAATATGTATTTATATACGTAAATACATGCATAAGTTGTATTGTATTTTACAATAAACTATACTACTTTTTTGTGAAATATGTGTTAAACGTCGCTGTGTAATTTGCAGCCTGTATTCACGCATTATCACCTTTTTTCACGTTAAATTAATTAAACAAGCTTAATATACATATATCAAATCATAAATATATAAATATGCACAGAGCAGGGCAGTTAGCAACACACTGAGTCTAAAAATGTGTTCATAAGTTAGACAGGAATAATTAAATATACATGAGAGATTTATCATGCTCATTTCAAAGGAATATCTCACCACTCCTCATTATTTTTGAAGTCTATTGTAGACAATAGTAGTAGTTTTACCGTTGGCCACCAGGCGAATAGTAACACTACGTAGTTCTGCGTTTGCCCACCAGGTTGCAGGCTAAATTAGTTTGTACTGAATCTGATAGGGGCGTCTTTGTTGTAATTTCTACCATCAAAATAAATAGTCATTTTAATTTACATAAAATTTATAAAACCTTTAGTAGGTTTCATAAAATGGGATTAAAATAAAAATGTATGATTTATACCAATATTTTGTGTACTTTACTGTAAAAAAAAAAAAAAAAAAAAAAAAAAAAAAAAAAAAAAAAAAAAAAAAAAAAAAAAAAAAAAAAAAAACAGAGAAAGAGAATCAACTCTATTTTGTAACTTCCCACTCGCAGATTTAACTGAAGTTTCTTTATAAATCGTTTGCTATTACTGACAGCCTTGGTGATGATGTAACTCCAGAAGTAGTAATTAATATTTGAAAGCTGCACTTCAGTCATTCTTACCTGAGTGTTGAAATGCAGCTATTAATGATTAAGTTGTCTTATGATATTTAGAGGAGGCTAATATCTAACTATCTATTACCACTACTTTTGATACTCTGATAAGTAGAAGGTTACGTTTTTAAATACTGAAATCTATTTCTATTTTGAACCTATCTATTTGAACGTAAAAATACATTTTTCTAAACCCCATACGAACAAAACTATTATGGTCATGAATCTTTATCTTTTATGTGATTAATAGGAACACTAGGTATACTTAAAGGTCATAAAAAGATCTACTTTATGAATTGTTCGTATATTTCTGGTAAGTTAAAACATTTTTGAATACTGCAAAAGATAAATACATCTTACATGACGTAAAATACATTATAAAACATCTATATATGTTTTATACAAGTAAAGAATTTTATCACAATCTTCTATATATATATAAAAATGAAACTGTTCGTGTGTAACAGCATCACTCACAAACGGCTGGACGGATTCGCCTAATTTTTTTTACATTTGTTCGTATTATATAAAAATGAAACTGTTCGTGTGTAACAGCATCACTCACAAACGGCTGGACGGATTCGCCTAATTTTTTTTTTAATTTGTTCGTCTTGATCTGTAGAAGGTTATAGGATACTTTTTATCCCTTTCCCGATTCAGGATTCCGCCCCACTGGTTACAGAAATACCCGTAAGAAATGCATTGCAGCAAACATATGTTATTAAGTGAAAGAGTCTTTTCAAATTTTTTAATCAGCTGTTCTTTGTAAACATATATAATGCGACAAAAAATTGTTGTTATTTTTGACAGTAACTAAGTAAACATAAATATTTTTGACGTTTCTATGTAAACAAACATTTTTTGACATTTACAACGTGTCACAAATGTCAAATTTTTGATAAACGTGATTTGATATCTTTTTTACAATTTCCAAGAACAGTGTTATTTTCCATCAGTAAAAGGTTTAAAAAAATAGGCAAGTATTTTTGTTTTCTCATGTAAATATTCTTTGAAGAATGTTTTTCTCAACATTTTTTTTTACAGAATTCCTTTGAGCAGATTTTTGACGAATTTTATTGGAAAATAACATAATGCCGCCAAGAAAAAAAAAAGTGCTTTAAGCCGTCACAGCGCACGTGCGATAGCAACAAAAGTTTATATCAGATGGGACGATACATTTCAAGTAATGAGGCAGTTTGGAGAATTCTGAGTTTTCCAATACACGATCGCCATCCCACAGTTGTCCACCTCGCAGTGCATCTGGAAAACGGCCAAAGAATGTTGCAAATGTATTAGTAGAGCAATAAATTAATTGGAAAAACGTATAATAAAATTAGTATTTCTTTTCGATGCTTGATTGATGTAGCCCTCTCTACTGCCACGCGAGCGGAGCCGCGGGTTTAGGCTAGTTTATTACATAAATGCTACACATTAATATACAAAGACGCACTAAATTATATAGCTACAAATCAGTATTTTAGTACTTAGTATCAGTTAAGATATAATTTATTTAGGACTAGTATTTAAAAATATCTGTATCTTATAACGTAACCATATAGACTACTGGTTAAAATGTATCTATCATCAATATTTTTGTATCACAGTATCCAATACATATAGTCTGTTGAAAACAGTAAATAAAGTCTGTGAGAAAAGTAATTGTTACAAAGTATTGATTACCGAATCAACGCCTCACATCTAAAAGAATTGCAGCTCATCTTTTTAAAACAAAGTTTAAAAACTCGTAATTATTACTTCTATAATGTATACGTTTTGTTGTAATTTTTACATTAGTAAAATGTAATCCACCGATAGTTAAAAAGAGCGATGTAAATATGAAATGTATATAGTAAGTTTTGTATGTATAATGATCTTACCAGAGATTAAACAATGGGCTATGGGACCAGCATGTTGTAGCGCCGGGTGTTAGGAGTAGGGTGGGGGACACACAACCCCTAACAAACCAAATCCATTATGTGTTATGTGTGTTATCTGTTTATGTGTTTTTTAGTTTGTCAACATTGTAAACAATATATATTAAATCAATATTGTGTGGCTGATAAACTCAAATAACATAAGTCTCTGGTACTAAACATACATCTTTAGTGTAAATAAATTAAGGCTTCATAAACTTAGTCGACACACAGTAGAACTCGTTTAAAGCGCGAGAATAAAGTGACTCTCCCGCGGTTACATTTTTGACTTGGTAAACTTTGGTCATCCTTTACACTCCACTACCAATGTGAACGTAACCTTGACAATAGAGCCGTGTTGCAGGACAAACAACCCCTTCCCTACCCGCTCATCCCGCGTAACTGTCCCACCGGTCGACTCCCGGAACAACAGTCAGTTCAGTTTGGTGTCACCTGTCATGCGCTCATGCCAATGTGAACGTAACCTTGACAATAGAGCCGTGTTGCAGGACAAACTACTTTAATTTCATTTAAGACGTGGTGGCCAACACGTTATTTATTAACGCGCTGGATTTTGTACGCCCCGAAAAAAATGTTATATCAAACATCTTTGAATAAACTTTGAGGTACAATCGGTTGAGCGAAAGCTTTGATTAGCCATGTAATAAATCAATGAGTATTTTCATTTCAAAATATAAATCGCTAAATCAGAACTGTCCCAACTAAATCGGGACATCTGGTCACCTTAGCTATAGACTGGCAAGAAGTTAAACGTCCAGGAGCTGGCAATACTGCGACATATTAAATTACATGTTTCATATAAAATCGAAGGGAACTTTACCATTCATGAAAAGAAGTAATGTGATTATAAACATATCTACGTTTGGCGACAACATATTACAATATAAGTTACGTTTATTTTAAACTTTCAAAAGCTATTATAATGCTCAACATTAAATGCCTTGCAAAACATAACCAAACAAAAATTGATTAGGGTTTTTGTAAAGCCTAGTTGTAGTAAAGAGAAATAAATTGAAACTGAGTGCTTTTGGTCTAGTACAGCGGTTCTCAAACTTTTTACTTTGAGCCCCTCTCCATAATCCAGCTGGTGCCGGGCCCCCCTACAATGTAAGAGTACTATATTTTGTCAGTAGTTTTTGAAATTTTACAGTAAACTTTTATTTGCTTTGTTATGCACATTTTATGCATACTGCACTAGAACCTATTAAGGCAATAGGTTTAATCGTAATCAAATAACACATTCGATACAAACAATTACAATTTATTATTTATTTATTTTAGCTTCACATTGTATAATTGTTATTTATGACTCAAAGTAATAATAATAAAAATAGCTTCAATGTGGAGAATGTGCTTGTTTTCTCTCTGTGCATAGTTTATCGAAACACGTTGTCAGTTCTGATAACGCTACTTTGAGTTCCTTGGTCAAATCCAGTCGAGCGATATTTGCTTTTTATGGCAGCTAGAACAGAAAACCCAGTTTAACAAGAATAAGTAGTGGCGAATGGAGTGAGTATTTTCAATGCCTTTTCACTCAAAATTGGGTGTTCCTTTTGTCCACCAATCCAGAAGGATGTGAGAGAATCTTCTTTAAACTTAATAACAACATAATAAACTAAAATGAAATAATTTCTTAAATTATGCACGATAGAATTATACCTAATATACTATCAAGTAATTGTAGTTTTCATCTGCTACTCCGCGATTTCGACATTTAACTAATTATATCTCTTATGAGCTTTTGAAATGTAAAATTGAAATGTCAGGATAACTTCATTTTATGTGCGTTATCATTGTATTAGGAGTCGTGCTATATGAACATTCCTTACATTTCACATTAGTTTCAGGATATAATTCTATATTATCCATTCTTTTTAAGTTGAAGCATCTTGGGAAATGAATTAGGTTATGTTGAACCGCATAAGCAGATAATGAACACTTAAACATTTGTAGTAGAACTATCAGACCGATGAGTACCTTTACTTACTCTTAAACAAGTGGATGTTCTGCTGATATGATCTTTTTTGACACAATTTACATGGGTAAAATTTATACTCATGTAAGTATTTATATAGGTATAAATAAACTCAAGTTGTATTGTATTTTACAATAAATTACACTACTTTATTGTAAAATATGTGTTAAACATCCCTGTGTAATCTGCAGCCTGTACGAGTATTCACGCATTATCAACTGTTTTCACGTTAAATTAATTAAACAAGCTTAATAATACATATAACAAATAATAAATATATAAACACGCTTAGAGCAGGGCAGTTACAAAAAGGCATTTAGTCTAAAAAAGTGTTTATAAGATAGATAAGAATAATTAATAATACATCAGATTGTTATCATGCTGAATTCAAAGTACGTATCACCATTCGTTATTATTTTTAAATAGGTTTATGATGGAAATATTGTTAGTTTTACCGTTGGCCACCAGGAGAATAGTAACACTAGTTCTGCTTTTGTCGAAAAGGTTACAGGCTGAGTTAGTTTGTACTGAATCTGGTAGGAGCGTCGTTGTTGTTATTTCTTCCTTTAAAATAATTAGTTATTGGAATTTAAATTAAAGTTAGAAAACGATGGTATATTTAATTAAATGAGATTTAGTATTTATAACAATATGCTGCGTACCTTACAGTAAAAAGAAAAACAGACAAAGAAAATCAATCTTATTTTGTAACTTCCCACTCGCAGATTAAACTGTGGTTACTTTATAAATCGTTTACACTTGGTGATAGTTTCGGGAGAATCGCTCAAGTTTCATTGTAAACAATATTTGAAAGCTGTATATCAATCATTCTTACCTAAATGTTGAATTAAAGCTAATTTCGATTATTTATGTTATATAGGTTTAACATAGACCAATCAGAAAGTACCTTACATCCCTACTTTTGATACTGTTACTCCGTAGTACTAAGTACAAAATAATACTGGTTTAGATACTGTTTTTACCAAGTACCTGTACTCTGATAAGTAGAAGACATAAACCAGTATTTCCGTATTGATTACGTTTTAGATAATGCGTATTTTCTGAATGTATAGTACGGAAAAGTTTCAAATAATTTGAGTTAAGTTAAAGTAAAAATCGATTTTTGTAAACTCAATTTAACAAAATTATTTACTACGCTTATGAATACGTTATTTAAGATGTATTTAATATTAAAGTACAAATTGCTGCTTCTATAAATAGATTTTAATATGCAGACCTGGTATATTTGAAGGTCACAAAAATAAATTCTACTTTATAAGTCATTAAAATGTTCTTTTGGGTATTTTTGGTATGTTAACACAGCTGTGTATCTTGAAAAAAAACTAAAATAAAGTCACACTTAACAAAAGAACCCATTATATTATTAAAGTTATTAAAATGATACTGTTACTCGCTATTGTAGCAGCAAAATAACACGAGGATGTATCATCTCAACCCATTATTGTACTAGCTTTAGATTAGTGACTAATAATAGTGTTATTTAAACATTTGGTCTTTAAACTTACTAGCATAGAACAATATTGTTATTATTTACTAGTATCTCGTATTTCATATTTCATTACAGGTTTGATGTTTTTATCAAAAAAGGGAATGTAAGATAAACTCATAATTGTAATACAGCGTGTGAATCATGATTTGTAGTATACTTGTAAACGACCATATTAATAACTTTAACATTCACGTTGGTATTGCACTGTTCTCAAACACCGCTAAACTCAATTCATTGGCAGCCCCCTGAGAGGTAAGAACATGTTTATACAAATTCGTGTAATACGTTTTGTAGTTCGGAGATTTTGTGATCATGTAAATTGCTATTAATAGTGTAACGGATTTCGTGAATATCCGTGACCAGTTTACAAAATTTTTGAAATAGTTTTTTTTTTAATATGACTGTAAAATAAATTTATCTGAATGTTTTAAGTCCCAGCACAATATTTACAAATATGTGTTTATATTAGGGGAGATAATTGTCGTATTTTTAATCTTCTACTAACTTTATTTCAGTGGCTGGAAATATTGGTGGTTTGAACTGCTATTCCATTATAATATATATTTGATTGTTGATCTCACTAAAATAGAGCAATTGTGATTTTTAACTGATATCTCGTATTACTCATTTCATATTAAATCTAAACGAACTTTACTTTTCAAGAAAAGAAGTAATGTGATTACAAACATATTTACTTTAGGCGAATATATTTAACAATATAAGTTACATTTACTTTATTGGTATGCCATTATAGGTTACTGCTCAATAATAAATGCCTTGCGAAACATAAACGAATAAAAAATGAATAGAGTGTTTGTATTTATAGTAATAATAAAACATATAAAACTGAGTGTTTTTGGTCTGGTTCATATGGTTCACCACAAATACATTGATTCTGTCAACTTTCACCCAAGCCAACGGGTCCAAGAAGAATACAGAGACACCAAGGACATATTCCTCTTAAATGACAATCCGAACACTCCTGAGATAAGTGATAATCACTGAAAGATATTCCAACCTTCTCGTCCAAATATAACGCAGCTATGGTGGGAAGGGATGAGTTAATGCGAATGTTAAATTTAGCTCCAGTTCAACTTCCTCTTACATACAGAAATCTGATGATGATGCAGATTTGGCTCCTGATATCTGGTGATAAGAACGTAGAAGATTGTAATACAAATTAATTTCAAATATGAGTCAAAGATTAAAAAAAAAAACTGATAATTACAGTTTTCATGGAACACCTGGACATAATCCCAAACTTAAATTTCAGTAATAAGTTTATAATTTTAACAATACAAAATATAAATACTTTTTTCTTTTGATGTTAAAGGTTTGCTTGTTCATATTTTATCCACCAGGTGGCAGGCTAGTTAGTTTTCACTGTAACTGGCAAGGGCGCGCTTGTAGTTGTATTTCTCTTTAAAGTGAATAACTATAAGTATTTAAATTAAAAATTAAAACTTTTAGAAATAAAATAATGTTAAGATATACTATAACCTTTGGTTTAAAAAATGTACATTGTGTATAGTTCCAAAAATAACTGAAACACCGAAAGAAAATTGAATTACTTTTTTTAAACATCCCGCCCGTAATTTAAAGTCTAGTATGTTTATATATTTATTCAAACATATTAGCTTCGAGGATTCTCCGTTTTTCTGGTGGTACTAACCTTTACTTAATGTTTGAGAGCTGCATTCAGTCATTCTTACCTGAATGTTGAATTGCAGCTAACATTGATTATGTTATGTAAATCAGAGGTGTAGGTTAAATCATTATGTAGCTGTTATCGCTACTTATGATACCGTTTCTTCTCGGCGGTACTGAGCGCAAAATATCACTGGTTTACATACTGGATACTTTTGGTACGTTATAAATTTTTTTATAATGAAAAATTTAAATGAGCTCTCACTTGACGGAGAATAGATCATAAAATCCGTCTAATTATATTTTACACTAAAGAATCTTAACATAATTTATTACATAAATTTTCACACATACACTATACAAAATCACTCTTACTGTAACTACACACATGTACTCTATTGAGAACGGACTTATCTACAGACACGAAAGGTGATTGATCAGCTGTTAGGGAAAAATTCTTTAAAATATTACTTTTTAAACTTAAAATGTTTGTAGACCTGCCTTTTAAGCTAAAACTTGTTAAACGTGTTCTCTGTGGAAGAGTAAGTACAGCCCAAGGTGGAAAAATAAAAACAAGATATTTTTGTCAAAATTGCAAAAAGACTGTTCACTTGTTGATTTTTTAATGCTTGAACACACACATAAATATTTGTAAATAGTAATTAAAAATAAATTAGTACATTTTTAAGGAAAGCTATAATATAGACTAATAATAGTGAGAAACAAACTTATTTCCTAGTGTAAAAGTAATGTTAGACATATTAGTTTATTTGTAAATCTATTTTTCTAATTAAGTTCCGAATTTTTCCGAATTACGGATGAATAAATATATGTTTGTCGTACCAATATTTTGGTCTGAAGGGATTTTGTTGTATGCAAATCTTTTGGTTAGACATTTTAATCACGTCCGAAACAAATTTGTTCTAAACGCAATGCTATTCATATTAAAACTATTCGATAGCGCATATAATAAGGTACAAAATACAAGAAAAAACTAAATGGAAATTATATTTCCATAACAACTAAGGATAATATAAAGCAAAGCGTAATAGGTTGCGTCAAAACAGGGTTGGCAGTTTTGGCTAGTACAGTTGGTTCGGGAGCTGGCGGTGACGAGTCAGGCGACAGCCTTAGGCGTGGCGACCAGAGGGTTAATAATATTGAAATCTTGATTTAATCTTCAATTTGTATGTGTTACCTAAACTTATTTATTGTAGATTTGTTAGTTATTTCATACGACATCAATTATTGTTGTTCTGAAAACAGTGTAGCTGAGAAACGCTCTTCATAAAGGAATTTGAATTATTATTATGTGCGGCCAGTGCAACCTTTTTTTCGATTCAAACTTTTGGTAATAGAAACAATTATTGACCAAGTTGTTAGTTTAATAATACAAATGAACTTTAAACCCCTTTTTATCTTGATAATTATCAAAGATTATAAGATTCTATTTTGTAATAAAAACAATAATCGTGCTCATCACAAAAGTGTGCATAACTACCAACTTTGATTCCAGCAATCTTTTTTAACATCAAATATACAAATCATTTTTTTTACTTTAGATGTCAACCATTTTGCTAGTTCAGTTCATGTCCACCAGATGAAAGACAGAGTTAGTTGTACTTGTGTTCTTCTCTGACATGAATTATAATTATTTAAAATAAAAGAGAAATAATTTCTTAAATAATAAACCATATAAATATATTTAATATAATATCCAATAACTGCAGTTTTCATCTGCTACTTTCGCGATTTCAAGATTTGACTAGTTATATCTCGTATGTGCTACTGAGTTATAAAATTAAATGGTAGGATATCTTCATTTTGTGTGCGTTTTCGTTATGTAAACGTGCTATATCAACATTTCTTAAATTTCACACTAGTTTCAGGATGTGATTTCTAAACGATCCATTCCTTGTAGGTTGAAACAGCTTGGGAAATGAATTAGGTTAGGTTGAACCGCATAAGCAGATAATGGACACTTAAAATTGATACAAGAAATATCAGACCACTTACTGATTTGCTTTTCTTACTATTAGAAGAGTGGATGTCTTGTCGCTACAATCTCTTTTGACACAATTGACACTTTTACAATTTATATGTTTGTATGTATTTACATAGATATAAGTACATACATAAGTTGTATTGTATTTTACAATAAACTACACTAATTCATTGTGAAATATGTGTTAAAATTCCCTGTATATTCTGCAGCCTGTATTAACACATTATCACATTTGTTTCACGTTAAATTTATTAAACAGCACAATATAAATATATCGCACAGTAAAAACATAAATTAGCACAGATAATGACAATTAGCAAAACACAATTAGTCCAAAATACTGTTCATAAAACAGACAAAAATAATTAAATAGTCATACTATTCATTACTATTTTTAAAATTAGGTTATTAATGACAATAGTGGTAGTTTTAGCGTTCGCTACCAGGTGATTAGTAACAGTAATTCTGCTTTTGACCACCAGGTTAAAGGCTGACTTTGTTTGTGATGAATCTGGTAGGAGCACCGTTGTTGTAATTTCTTCCTTTTAAATAATTAGTTATTGAAATTTTCATTAAAGTTTGAAAAACTTAGTATTTTTAATTAAATGGGATAGAAATTTATAGTTTACAACAATATCTTGGGTTCTTTACAGTAAATAATAAAACAGAGAAAGAAAATCAAATTTATTTTGTAACTTCCCACTCACAGGTTTAAATGTGATTCCCTTACCTGGTTTATGTTGTACGTTTTAATCTAATTCATTTTCGAATTAATAATAGTGATTGAAATCTGCATATCAGTTCAGTCATTCTTACCTGAATGTTGAATTGCTGCTAATATCGTTAATGTTACGTAAATTAGAATTAGACCAATCAGTAAGTACATGTTATCGCTACTTTTGATTCTTTTACTCGGCGGCACTGAGCACAAATTAACACGCCTTTAGGTACTGATTTATATTTTGGGTAATTTTTTGTACGTATCACAAGTTGTGTACATTAAAAAAAACTAAAATAAGCACTTACTTGACGTAAAATAGATTATAACACATCTTATTATATTTTATACAACTAAAGAATCTGTATAATACACAATTTATTATATAAATTTTACATATCAATATAAAAAATCACTCTTAAATACTGTATTGTATTGAACTAACATTTTAGAAACGTAAAAATTTTGAACACTAAAAGTTTTAACGTATTACGTTATCCATATAATATATACTAAAACACACTGAATTACAGCAACTATAAATCAGTACCAGTAAGGATACGGGTACTTCATGACTAGTAAAGTAATTAGTACGACAAATATCTGTATCCTGTAACCATATAGAATACTGGATACAAAATATCTGTATCTATATAGAGTACTGGATGCAAATTATCTGTCATCACTATGTTTTATCTCGGTATCCGTTAGATAATTATAGTGTACTGAAGTAATAAAAGTAATCGTTACAAAGTATTGATTACTGAAATACTGCCTCACCTCTAAAAGAATTGCAGCTCATCTTTTTAGAAATGAAGTTTTTATTTTTATACGCGTTAAATTTGTTGGTAAATTTTATTCATAGACGTTTGCTTACTTTGCAATATAGCTTTAAACATTGACTTATTAACCATGTACAGTAAATATTGTGATTTAAAAGCAACCCAAAACTTCGTAAACTGTGTTGTACAATTTACAGTAATTAGTACTTCTATAATGTATATGTTTATATTAATTTTACTTTGGTAAAATTTCATACACTGATCATTAAAACAAGCGACGTAAATATGAATTGTGGACAATGGAATATGTGACCAGCATAGGCGTAGAGCCGGGTTTCAGGGGGTTGAGGAGGGGGAGCACGTGCCACCCCAACATTGTAAACTAAATATAATAAATAAATAGTTTTGTGCCTGAGAAACTCAAATAAAAATAAGTCTCAGCTGCTAAACCTAAATCTTTAGTGTAAATAAATCAAGTCTACATAAATTTTGTCTACACATAGTACAAGTCATTTAAAGCGCGAAAATAAAGTGACTCTCCGGTGAGTTGGAATCTTTCTTTGGGTGTAAAAACTGCAGTTATTTCAAAATGTCCATTTCAACCAGTTGACTGCTTTAAGGTAACCAAAGTTCAACCTAAATCAAGGCAATTCAAAGAAAGCTGGAATTCTTTTGGATTCAATGTAGCCCTATTGCAGATGCTATATTATGTTATCTGTCCAGATTGTTTTGTTAACATAAGACTGTTTGTAGGGAGGTGTCATTTACCAAATTGAATGATGGCGCTTGATAAATTCTTTAGGAAAATCAGTTTCTAAATAAATACAGAAAACCAGGAATGAGTGTAGCAAATGCGCTATACTCAGATTGTACCAAAAAAGTTCAGACTATAAGGAAATATTTAAAATTTATAATTGGAACAATCCCATTCTTTGGAAAAAAGAATCTTGCTTTAAGTGGACACGATGAAAGTCTTAACAAGGTTAATGTTTTGGAACTGCTTGAACTAAAAACAAAACACATGGAAGAAGATATTCAAACTTTAATGAAACCAGTAGTTCACGCATACAAGAGTGCTCAGGTACAAAACGATATAATAAGAATGCATAGAAAATGAAATGGTTCAGGAAATTGTGCAAGGAGTGAGTGGGGCTTTAGCCTACTCAATAATTTGCGATGAAACCACAAATATTTAATAACTTGAACTATAAGCATTTGTATTCGGTATATGGTTATCGTCTAAAATATAACGCAGCTCCACCATAGCTGGACACAGGGTGAAGGGCTGACATAAATATACCTGACTGTAGGAAATATATCGAAACATCTACTCAAACTATTCTGCTATTTGTTATTGTAGTAGCAAAATATCATGAGCCTGTATCAACTTAGCCAAGTAATCTACTAACCTTAATTTAGAGAAAGGAAATATTGATGGTTTGAACTGCTATTTTAGTATTTTAACGTTTGGTTTTTGATTTCACTAATAATAAATAGAGCAATTTTTATCGGATGTCAAGAATTTCTTATTGGAATCCACGTTTGATTTGTTTATTAAGAAATATTAAACTAAAGGTGAACTTATAATTTTAATATAGCCTGTGGCTCATATGACATAGACTACTTGTAACTACTACCATATACTTGTAAACGACCATATTAAATAACTATTTAAATGAATTACAAAATTGCTAACTAATAATAAGATTACATCACAAACTCAATAAACGATCTGGTTATATTTTTCATATTATTTAAACTTACTCGCAGTTGCGGTTTTAGAATTTTAGAAATTGCGCGTTATTTAAAACGTTAACAACACAGAAATACTGGTTTGAAGTCTTCTACTTATCAAAGTAAGGGTATGCCCTAAACCATATTTGGTACTTTGGGATTATACCGACCACACCAGTATGAAGAACACAAAAATAGAAATTTATAGAAACAAACATGATAGAACGAAAAAACAACTCTTCAATTACAAAATTACAAACTTACAAGCATTTCCAGGTATTGTGATCGGTATTGTTGTCGCTGTTATCTTATCTTTCTCGAGAATCCTGATTACGGCAGGCCGCGCGGCATCACGTGATTTGCACGGTACATAATTGCCTTTCCATTTCAATTCAATTTATATTTCTGATTAGCCCCTCTAGAAATTTGATATTTTACTGATAGGTACTATCTCGAGGGATGTTTTTCTTTCGTCGACATCAGCGCGGGGCAGCACCGAAGGTGCTGTCGAAGCCCGCGCTGATGGCCGGAGGCACTCGCATTTTGGGTGGCGGAATGTGATCAAGAATAAAAACAAGTTTTTAGTGTTTTTTTCAATAAAGAGTTTAGTTTTAGTTTGGTAATATTTGTTTTTGTTGAATTTTTGTGTTTGGAGAAATGTAGAGGTAAAACACGAAAGTACAACAAAGCGATGCACCAGCTGAACGGGCGGCGAGGCTCTGCAATCACGTTTATCTACTAGACGCTCGACTTTGACCTCTGTCTGAGGATGGGGAGGGGTTTGCGATAAGACAATTCCTGTTTTATACTGACGAAATAGTCTTCTACGCTAATCTAGTAATCAGTAGAAGCAAAATGTTAAATAACGATTCATGTCTGGGTGTGGTCGGTATAATCCCAAAGTACCCCATATTTCTTTTTCGTTTCCGCCGAGAAACTGATAATTGTACTGATAACAAGTACGTACTGCTTGGCCTTAGTCTATCTCTACACAATATATCACAATCGATGTCAGCTGCAATTCAACATCCAGGAAAGGGTTTGCTCGTTATGTCATTGTTTAAAAACAATTATACTAAGAATATCTCACACTCTACAATTAATATTAACAAAGCCTCTAAATATTAATGAGCTGCAATTCAAGTCAGGTAAAAATGACTGATTGCAGCTTTCAAATATTAGTCTAATATGGCTGATTGAGAATCACATAATCTACATAATTACAGATCTATAAACATATTACAATTAAATCTGCGGACGAGATCTTTAAAAATGTAATTTAATTTTCTTTTTGTTTTTTTATTTCTCTTGTACAACACATAAAATACAATTTTAAGCAAAAAAGTATATTATATTCTCAATATATTTTATCTATGAAAGTTCTGAATTTTTAATTTAAATACTTAAAGTTATTCACTTTAAAAGAAAAACACAACTACAAGGGCGCCCCTGCCAGTTACAGTCCTAACTAATTCGGCCTGCTACCTGGTGGATAAGACACCACCAGGTGTTGTGTTGGATTTAACAGCAACACTGTCAACATCAAAATAAAAAGTATTAATAATTTGTATACTTAAACATTAAAACTGTTTACTGGAATTAAAGTTTGTGGAAATGCGCCCCCTGTTTCTTGAGAACTGTACTTATCAGTTTTTCTATCTTTTATTGTTATTCCATGGATTTATTCTTTTAAGTGTATGACCATGTAGCCTACTGTAAACGTTGTGATTTGAAAAGCAAAACTTCGTTCATTATATTGTAATTAAAATACTAAGCCTGGACCATGTTTATTAGTTAAAATTTAACGTACATTAACAAACACATTTGGTAAAATAATATATTGTTGAATTTCATATTGCAGTGTTGTAGAGGTCGAAACTGACGTTATATTGTGAATTCCATGAAATAATACCGTGGATACTGATATTTATATATATACAGATTTTATGTGTAATTCTAAGCTAAAAATTAAGATTAATATTTTCCCCCATTTACACTTTGTTTAGCACCTACACACAGTTTGGTTTTTTATGATTATTTTGTCTTTGTTGTTATGATTACGATTATTAAAAACAACTTGGTAGACGGGTCTATATCAGAAGTTATTATTTCAGAAAAAATATTGTTAAATAAGTCTTTAATTTTTTTTAATGGCGGTCATTTAATTTTTGTTTGAAACATTTGGATAGACTACGGTTTTTATCTACATTTTATTAGATAAAAAAGAGTTTTTTAAATATATTTTCCTTTCCAATTATACTCCATTTGTAAAAATCGGTTAAGAAATAAATATTTTATGGAATGTGTCGCACTACACATGCTCACTAAATGACTCAAACTTAGACAGTATTTAAACAGCTGTTGCAGTAATTGAAATTCTACACTATAACCAATTAAATGTTAAATATAACGAAAGTAATACGTTTGTTAGATCAGTTTACAATTTGTAGTGTTATGGGAAACTAAAATTTATTACATGTTAAAGGTTCATGTTCAATAGTCAATTTCAGTGTTCCAATACTGTCAAAATTATAAGCCAGTAATTAGTAATACGAAAACCTTCCATAAAATAGTTATTTTCTTAGTTGATAGTTTACAAAATGGGGTATCTTTGGAAATAAAAAAGTTATTTAACCCTTTGGGTGCCAAGGGCCGATATTATCGGCTCACTATATTTAACCAAAGCGTGCCGAGAAGCTGATGTTTTCGGCCCTTTACGTTTAACCGAAAGTGTGTGCCGCGGGCCGATATTTTCGGCTTTGCGATTATATTATTTTTTTAAATCATATAGTAAGCGAATCTTCATAACAGATACATCAAACGAAAGGGGAAGAGTTACTTAACAAATTGATATATAATTTATTATAGTATAAGGTCCAGGACAGTATGTGTCAAGTGCACCCGGGGTTGCCACCTTGACTGTCTCCCCCGCCACGAGTGTAAATAGACTGAACGTTTATGTAACAATGTATAATATTTTATATAGAGACATTTCTTTGCATAGTTTTTTATAGACTTAGTAACATTTTTCAATAGGCCTAATGCTATAGGACTATAGGCACTAAAAAAAATAGTGAGCGATTGAAGATTGGACTTTTTCTGCCTTTCAATAACTGAGGGTGAGTAAAAGCAAATAATATAAAAAATAGGCTATTTGTCATGATTTTATTTTTTGTGAACATGCATTAGGGTCCTAACCAATGTTTTTTCAACCATCCCAATGCTAGTTTAATAAATATATTTTTTGTTTAGAAAAGGTCCTTACAATAACATGCCCTTACATTACATTGTCAATATTTTAACATTTTAGTCCAAATGTAAAGTTTTATTAAAAATCTTATAAAACTTTTATTTCTCAATGTTTCTCTTTCTGAAATTTTTCTATATTGGTTTCATAATTATACATACTAATGTAAAATGTAACATATGTTTACATAAATAGTAAAATAATATAAGTTTTCTAATTAAAAAAAATAAAAAATAAAACAATATTTTTTTTAGTTTACTTATTTATATTTTTGGATATTATCATAAAAACTTTGTTATTACATAACAGTAATAATTCATTAACCTACAAAAGAAAACAAAAATTGTCCATTTAAACAGTATTAGGATAGAGGTTATACAATTTTTAGTCTAACATAACAAAATAGCTGTTTTGTGCTTGGCACACTTGGCTGTCATAGGCCATTTACCACTGGCACTCAGGAAACACCCACAGCTCACATGCATGGCATTACTCAAAACGAATCTTGAAATTTGCTTGCATCCCAAAGGGTTAAAAACTTATTGTATCTTATAAGATGTTCCTAAAACAGTGGTTTATTAGAGATATTCATAAAAAACAGATATTAAATGGCCGCCATTTTGAAAATATTGAAAATTAATTAAACATATTTGTTTCTAATATAATACAGAGTGACTGCCGGGAACCGGACGAATTTGCAACAGCTGTTAC